>NC_069504.1:567980237-568200876 GCF_027579735.1 Bombina bombina
AGCAGCTCTGCTGGGTAATTCTCTTGCAGTTTCCTGTTAGGAAGAGATATATTCCATAAGTAATGGATGACCCGTGGACTGACTACACTACAGGAGAAAGGAATTTATCAGGTAAGCATAAATTATGTTTTCTTCCAAAAGTGGTATCCAATAAGAATATTAACCAGGAAATAGTTGTTCCTTCTCTGTGTCCTAATCCAGTTTCTAACAAGGAACGTCTGTTACACAATCTTGATGTGGTTCGTGCTTTGAAGTTTTATCTAAAAGCAACTAAAGACTTCAGACAAACATCGTCCTTGTTTGTCGTCTATTCTGGCAAGAGGAGAGGTCAAAAAGCGACTGCGACCTCTGTCTTTCTGGCTGAAAAGCATCATCCGATTGACCTATGAGACTGCCGGAAGGCAGCCTCCTGAACGAATTACAGCTCACTCTACTAGAGCTGTGGCTTCCACATGGGCTTTTAAGAATGAGGCTTCTGTTGAACAGATCTGTAAGGCAGCGACTTGGTCTTTACTGCATACTTTTGCCAAATTTTACAAATTCGATACTTTTGCTTCTTCGGAGGCTATTTTTGGGAGAAAGGTTTTGCAAGCAGTGGTGCCTTCCGTTTAGGTTACCTGACTTGTTCCCTCCCTTCATCCGTGTCCTAAAGCTTTGGTATTGGTTCCCACAAGTAAGGATGAAGCCGTGGACCGGATACACCAATGTAGGAGAAAAAGAATTTATGTTTACCTAATAAATTTCTTTCTCCTGCGGTGTATCCGGTCCACGGCCCACCCTGGCATTTTGGTCAGGTTTAAATTTATTTTTTGTAAACTACAGTCACCACTGCACCCTATGGTTCTCCTTTTTCTCCTAACAGTCGGTCGAATGACGGGGGGCGGAGCCTGAGGGGAGCTATATGGACAGCTCTGCTGTGTGCTCTCTTTGCCTCTTCCTGTAGGGATTGAGAATATCCCACAAGTAAGGATGAAGCTGTGGACCGGATACACCGTAGGAGAAAGAAATTTATCAGGTAAACATAAATTCAGTTTTTTTCTTCAATCAAAAGTTTTGTTGTTTTCAAATAGTACCGGAGTTGTCCTATTTTATCTCAGACAGTATTTAGAAGAAGAATCTGCCTGCGTTTTCTATGATCTTAGCAGCTTGTAGCTAAGATCCACTGCTGTTCTCACATATGTCTGAGGAGTGAGGTAACTTCAGAGGGAGAATGGCGTGCAGGTTATCCTGCTATAAGGTATGTGCAGTTTTAAGTTTTTCTAGGGACTAGAAAATGCTGCTGATTCTGGATTAATGTAAGTTAAGCCTAAATACAGTGATTTAATAGCGACTTGTATCAGGCTTACTATCAGAGATATATGCTCTTATAAAATGGCAATATGAAACGTTTGCTTGCATGTTTAATCGTTTTTATATATGCTTTGGTGATAAAACTTTATTGGGGCCTAGTTTTTTCCACTTGGCTGGCTTGATTTTTGCCTAGAAACAGTTTCATGAGGCTTTCCACTGTTGTAGTATGAGTGGGAGGGGCCTATTTTAGCTCTTTTTTGCGCAGTTAAATTACAGACAGACATTCAGCTTCCCTCAGCAGTCCCCTGCATGCTATAGGACATCTCTGAAGGGCTCTAAAGGCTTCAAAAGTCGTTTATTGAGGAAGGTAGGGCCACAGTAGAGCTGTGGCAGTTGTGACTGTTTAAAAAAAAAACCAAGAAACGTTTATTTCGTTTTTTTTTTAATCCGTTTTTTTGCATTAAGGGGTTAATCATCCATTTGCAAGTGGGTGCAATGCTTTAACCTATTACATACACTGTAAAAATTTCGTTTGATTTACTGCCTTTTTTCACTGTTTTTCAAATTTTGACAAAATTTGTTTCTCTTAAAGGCACAGTACCGTTTTTTATATAAGCTTGTTAACTTGATTTAAAGTGTTTTCCAAGGTTGCTAGTCTCATTGCTAGTCTGTACAAACATGTCTGACATAGAGGAAACTCCTTGTTCTTTATGTTTAAAAGCCATGGTGGAACCCCATATGAGAATGTGTACTAAATGTATTGATTTCACTTTAAACAATAAAGATCAGCTTTTGTCTTTAAAAAATTTATCACCAGAGTATTCTGACGAGGGGGAAGTTATGCCGACTAACTCTCCGCACGTGTCAGACCCTTTGACTCCCGCTCAAGGGACTCACGCTCAAATGGCGCCAAGTACATAAAGGACGCACATAGCGATTACTTTACTAGACATGGCGGCAGTCATGGATAATACACTGTCAGCGGTATTAGCCAGGCGGCCTGAATTTAGAGGAAAGCGAGATAGCTCTGGTGTTAGGCGTAATACAGAGCATACAGACGCTTTAAGGTCCATGTCTGATACTGCCTCACAATATGCGTAAGCTGAGGAAGGAGAGCTTCAGTCTGTGGGTGATATCTCTGACTCAGGGAAACCTGATTCTGATATTTCTACTTTTAAATTTAAGCTTGAGAACCTCTGTGTACTGCTTAGGGAGGTTTTAGCTGCTCTGAATGACTGTGACACAATTGCAGTGCCAGAGAAATTGTGTAGACTGGATAAATACTTTGCAGTGCCGGTGTGTACTGAGGTTTTTCCAATACCTAAAAGGTTTACAGAAATTATTAATAAAGAGTGGGATAGACCCAGTGTGCCGTTTCCCCCCCCCCCCCTCCTATTTTTAGAAAAATGTTTCCCATAGACGCCACCACACGGGACTTTTTGGCAGACGGTCCCTAAGGGGGAGGGAGCAGTTTCTACTTTAGCAAAGCGTACTACTATCCCTGTCGAGGACAGTTGTGCTTTTTCAGATCCTATGGATAAAAAATTAGAGGGTTACCTTAAGAAAATGTTTATTTAACAAGGTTTTATCCTGCAGCCCCTTGCATGCATTGCTCCTGTCACTGCTGCTGCGGCTTTCTGGTTTGAGTCTCTGGAAGAGGCTTTACAGGCAACGACTCCATTGGATGACATACTTAACAAGCTTAGAGCACTTAAGCTAGCTAATTCTTTTGTTTCTGATGCCATTGTTCATTTGACTAAACTAACGGCTAAGAATTCTGGATTTGCCATCCAGGCGCGCAGGGCGCTATGGCTTAAATCCTTGTCAGCTGACGTGACTTCAAAGTCTAAACTACTTAACATTCCCTTCAAGGGACAGACCCTATTCGGGCCTGGTTTGAAGGAAATTATTGCTGACATTACTGGAGGTAAAGGTCATGCCCTTCATCAGGACAGGTCCAAATCAAGGGCCAAACAGTCTAATTTTCGTACCTTTCGAAACTTCAAGGCAAGTGCAGCATCAACTTCCTCTGCTACAAAACAAGAGGGAACTTTTGCTCAGTCCAAGACGGCCTGGAAACCTAACCAGTCCTGGAACAAAGGCAAGCAGGCCAAAAAGCCTGCTGCTGCCTCTAAGACAGCATGAAGGAACGGCCCCCTATCCGGTAACGGATCTAGTAGGGGGGGCAGACTTTCTCTCTTCGCCCAGGCGTGGGCAAGAGATGTTCAGGATCCCTGGGCGTTGGAGATTATCTCAGGGGTATCTTCTGGACTTCAAGGCTTCTCCTCCACAAGGGAGATTTCACCTTTCACGATTATCTGTGAACCAGATAAAGAAAGAGGCATTCTTACACTGTGTGCAAGACCTTCTAGTTATGGGAGTGATCCATCCAGTTCCAAAGGAGGAACAGGGACAGGGATTTTACTCAAATCTGTTTGTGGTTCCCAAAAAAGAGGGAAACTTCAGACCAATCTTGGATCTAAAGATCTTAAACAAATTCCTCAGAGTTCCATCATTCAAGATGGAAACTATTCGGAGCATCCTACCTATGATCCAGGAGGGTCAATATATGACTACCGTGGATTTAAAGGATGCTTACCTTCACATTCTGATACACAAAGATCATCATCGGTTCCTAAGGTTTGCCTTTCTGGACAGCCATTACCAGTTTGTGGCTCTTCCCTTCGGGTTAGCTACAGCCCCAAGAATTTTTACGAAGGTTCTGGGGTCGCTTCTGGCGGTCCTAAGGCCGCGGGGCATAGCAGTGGCCCCTTATCTAGACGACATCCTGATACAGGCGTCACACTTCCAAATTGCCAAGTCCCATATGGACATAGTTCTGGCATTTCTGAGGTCGCATGGGTGGAAAGTGAACGAGGAAAAGAGTTGTCTATCCCCACTCACAAGAGTCTCCTTCCTAGGGACTCTGATAGATTCTGTAGAAATGAAAATTTACCTGACGGAGTCCAGGTTATCAAAACTTCTAAATTCTTGCCGTGTTCTCCATTCTATTCCGCGCCCTTCGGTGGCTGAATGCATGGAGGTAATCGGCTTAATGGTAGCGGCAATGGACATAGTTCCGTTTGCGCTCCTACATCTCAGACCGCTGCAACTATGCATGCTCAGTCAGTGGAATGGGGATTACACAGATTTGTCCCCTCTACAAAATCTGGATCAAGAGACCAGAGATTTTCTTCTCTGGTGGCTATCTCGGGTCCATCTGTCCAAAGGTATGACCTTTCACAGGCCAGATTGGACAATTGTAATGACAGATGCCAGCCTTCTAGGTTGGGGTTGCAGTCTGGAACTCCCTGGAACTCAGGGATCGTGGACTCAGGAGGAGAAACTCCTCCCAATAAATATTATGGAATTGAGGGCAATATTCAATGCTCTTCAAGCCTGGCCTCAGTTGACAACCCTGAGGTTCATCAGATTTCAGTCGGACAACATCACGACTGTGGCTTACATCAACCATCAAGGGGGAACAAGGAGTTCCCTAGCGATGTTAGAAGTCTCCAAAATAATTCGCTGGGAAGAGAGACACACTTGCCACCTATCATCTATCCATATCCCAGGTGTAGAGAACTGGGAGGCGGATTTTCTAAGTCGACAGACTTTTCATCCGGGGGAGTGGGAACTCCATCCGGAAGTGTTTGCTCAATTGGTTCAATGTTGGGGCAAACCAGAACTGGATCTCATGGCGTCTCGCCAGAACGCCAAACTTCCTTGTTACGGATCCAGGTCCAGGGATCCCAAGGCAATGCTGATAGATGCTCTAGCAGCGCCTTGGTCCTTCAACCTGGCTTATGTGTTTCCACCGTTTCCTCTGCGCCCTCGTCTGATTGCCAAAATCAAGCAGGAGAGAGCATCAGTGATTTTGATAGCACCTGCGTGGCCACGCTGGACTTGGTATGCAGATCTGGTGGACATGTCATCCTTTTCACCATGAACTCTGCCTCTGAGACAGGACCTTCTACTTCAGGGTCCTTTCAACCATCTAATTTCTCTGAGACTGACTGCCTGGAGATTGAACGCTTGATTTTATTCAGTTATTGATACCTTAATTCAGGCACAAAAGCCTGTCACCAGGAAAATCTATCATAAGATATGGCGTAAATATCTTTACTGGTGTGAATCCAAGGGTTACTCATGGAGTAAAGTCAGGATTCCCAGGATATTATCTTTTCTCCAAGAAGGATTGGAAAAGGGATGATCAGCTAGTTCCTTAAAGGGACATATTTCTGCTCTGTCTATTCTTTTGCACAAGCATCTTTTTGATGTTCCAGACGTTCAGGCGTTTTGTCAGGCTTTAGGTAGAATCAAGCCTGTATTTAAACCAGTTGCTTCGCCATGGAGTTTAAATTTGGTTCTTAAAGTTCTCCAAGAGGTTCCGTTTGAACCTCTTCATTCCATAGATATCAAGCTTTTATCTTGGAAAGTTCTGTTTTTGGTAGCTATTTCCTCGGCTCGTAGAGTTTCTGAGTTATCTGCCTTACAATGTGATTCCCCTTATCTGATCTTCCATGCAGATAAGGTAGTTTTACGTACCAATCCTGGATTTTTACCTAAGGTGGTATCTAATAAGAATATCAGTCAGGAGATTGCTGTTCCGTCATTGTGTCCTAATCCTTCTTCAAAGAAGGAACGTCTATGAACGTGGTTCGTGCTTTAAAGTTTTATTTACAAGCTACTAAAGATTTTCGTCAAATATCTGCTTTGTTTGTTGTCTACTCTGGACAGAGGAGAGGCCAAAAGGCTTCGGCAACTTCTCTTTCATTTTAGCTAAGAAGTATAATATGCTTAGCTTATGAGACTGCTGGCCAGCAGCCTCCTGAAAGGATTACAGCTCATTCTACTAGAGCTGTGGCTTCCACATGGGCTTTTAACAATGAGGCTTCTGTTGAACAGATTCGCAAGGCGGTGACTTGGTCTTCTCTTCATACTTTTTCAAAGTTTTATAAATTTGATACTTTTTGCTTCTTCGGAGGCTATTTTTGGGAGAAAGGTTTTACAGGCAGTGGTACCTTCCGTTTAAGTACCTGCCTTGTCCCTCCCTTCATCCGTCTACTTTAGCTTTGGTATTGGTATCCCACAAGTAATGGATGATCCGTGGACTGGATACACCTTACAAGAGAAAACTTAATTTATGCTTACCTGATAAATGTATTTCTCTTGTGGTGTATCCAGTCCACGGCCCGCCCTGTCATTTTAAGGCAGGTATATTTTATTTTTTAAACTACAGTCACCACTGCACCCTATAGTTTCTCCTTTCTCTTGCTTGTCTTCGGTCGAATGACTGGAGGTGGCAGTTAGGGAAGGAGCTATATAGACAGCTCTGCTGTGGGTGATCCCCTTGCAGCTTCCTGTTGGGAAGGAGAATATCCCACAAGTAATGGATGATCCGTGGACTGGATACACCTTACAAGAGAAATAAATTTATCAGGTAAGCATAAATTGTTTTATTTTACGATATGACGAGTCCACGGCCCACCCTGTCATTTCTAAGACGGGTATATACTTATTTTTCTTAAATTTTAATCAACTCTGCACCTTTGGCTTTTCCTTTCTCTTCCTAACTTCGGTCGAATGACTGGAGGTGGAGGGAAGGGAGGAGCTATATATATAAAACTCTGCTGTGGTGCTCTTTGCCACTTCATGCTAGCAGGAGGATAAATCCCAGAAGTAAGGATGAAATCCGTGGACTCGTCATATCGTTAAAGAAATAAATTTATCAGGTAAGTATAAATTTCCTTTTTTATATCTGATTCTCAGTCGTCCTCGGATGAAGACGGTAATTTGGCCCTGGATAGTTTGCCGGGTCCCTCGGGCTCGGGGGACCCTGGGCCTTCCGAGCCATGGGGCTCTGCTCCTCAGGAGGCGCCTTCCCAATCGCTCTGCTCTTCAGGAGGCGCCTTCCCAATCGCATACTCCTTTTACTTTTGAGGTTGGCCCCGATGTTAATGCCTTCTCCGTGCAGGGTGGATTGTTTCCACCGGAGATGGCGGGACATTTTTTATTTAATATTTTAATGGCGCTGATTCGCTTGTAGGACCCTGAAGTTTCCTTGCAGTTATGTTCCTGCCTGCCTATTCCGGGTGTTCAGACTGTGGAAGGCACTAAAATTTTCCCCCCGGGGGTGTTTGTTCCCCCTTGTAACTTTGGTTATAGGATTGTGTGGCTGCGTGTCCTATTACGATGGCTTTTTGACTTATTGGGGGATCCTTTCCTTTATGGTCCGAGCACTTCTCAGTTCTCACAGGGTTCTTTGCGATAGGCAGGTGGGGATGTGTCTCTCTACGGTCGGTCTACTGTGAGCTTTCCCAGTCTCTTTCTTTTTGAAGTTTACGGTTTCCGTTTGGCACGTCCTGTGGAGACAGTTCCTTCTGGGCGAATGCCTGCCGGCGCCCTTGTTTTTCTTTTATCCCACCGCGTCCTTTTCCGATGGGTGTGGTCCTTACCATGTGAAGCGGTTATGCCCTTTTGAGCTACAGTTGATGGTTCTCCTAGAGTCTTTGCCATCGTGTAGTTTAGGCTGTCATGCGGAGGTGACCAATCTCCTTTACCTCCGTCCCTGGGAGCTTTTTAGGCTCTGATGGGATTTTGGATTGACTTCTCCGGTGTTGTCACTGGTGCCCTAGTCGTCTTCGCCACGTGGGGGGCTCTGTTCTTTGAGTCCTGTGCCTTGGTGCTACTGATTAGAGTTTTTTTCCCTAATGGACTTGTGCTGCGAGTGTTTAGATTTTGATTCAAGGTTCTTTTTCCTCGTTGAGATAGCCTGCCAGCTGGTTCTGCTTGGGGCGTGTTGCCTTGGGCGCTGACTTATGGACGTCTGGTTTCCTCCTCTATGATTCCGTTATTGAACTCGGGGGAAGAGTCTAGGGTTCTGGCAGTCTAGCTCTTTATCCTTTCTGTATGTCCCTGTTATGCCCCTAGGATTTGGGGTTGGGTCAGGATGGGTCCTATTGTCTCCCTTTTAGTGAGTCTGGGGTATTTTGTGGAGGATGGGCTCTGGGCCTTTTTGTTAAGGGTTTTTTTTTAAGGGGTCAGCTATTTTGGCCTACGGTTAGCTTTGCTACCCAGCTTGCAGAAGGTTGCTGTTGTCTCCAGGGCAACTGTTGCTCCTTGAATGCTAGCATGCACTTTGGGGTCCTTTTGTGAGGTGTTTTTCTGAACCCTCTAGGGGAGTTGGATCCTTAGGATCTCTTTGTTCAGAAAGGTTGATTCAGGATGGATGTTCCGCTGCTCTGCGGCCTATAGTGGTGTGGTGTTGGTCTGTGCAGTTTCAGTCGCGCAGGAGCGGGATGTTTTGTATCCGTTTTCGGATGGGGCTCTGTTTATTTTTGCACCACTAGTTGTTGTCATCCTTTTCCTGTCTCTCTCCTGAGCTTTTCTCCGGCTACAGCAATTTTTTCTTGCTTGTGAGGCGTCCTCAGTCTCTTGTGGTGTGGGACTTGGTCTGTATTCCCCTGCTCACTGGGGTGGGTTTTTTCCTTCACGTCCTTGTTTTTATGGTGACGCATGTCCACACTGTCTCGCTGTTTTTGCGTTTGCTGGTCCTTGAGATTAGTTTGTTTCTCTTCTGGTCCTTTCCTGACTTTTCATATAGTCTGTTTGGGTGTAGCCTACTGAGTGGCTCTGGGTTGTCTCCTTGTCACCCTGAACGTTGTTCCTTTTCTTCTTTTTTGTATATTCCCTCTGGGAATTTTTAGTCGGGTCCCTCGCTTGGTTGAGGGGCTGCGACGGGGTTGTTGCCCCTGACAGATGCTGTCCTTGAGGTGGGTGCTCGCGGTTAGGCCCACTCGTGGTTCTATCTAGGTTCTTTGGACTGTTGGTGGATTTGTGTTTCTGGGACTGCTTTTTTCAAAATGTTTGTTGATCCCTGTTTCGGACGAACTGGGACTTGTTTTTTTGGGAATCTGTTTTTAGGTTGGTGCCTTTATTGGTCTGCTTCTTACCCTCCCGTTTTGGCTTTCCCATAAGTAATGAATGCGGCTGTGGACTCTTTCCCATTTGGAAGAAAAACATAAATTATGCTTACCTGATAGTCTCCTTTTCTTCCGTGGAAAAGAGTCCACAGCCCCCCGCACACTTTTTTTGAGGCGTTGTTGTTTTTTTATCTTCTGGCACCCTTTCACCTTGATGCTTCTTCCACTGTTCCTTGTTCCTCGGCTGAATGACTGGGGGATAGGGGAGGAGTATTTATACCTTTTTGCTGGTTCGTCTTTGCCTCCTCCTGGTGGCCAGGTTCTTATTTCCCATAAGTAATGAATGCGGCTGTGGACTCTTACCCACAGAAGAAAAGGAAATTATCAGGTAAGCATAATTTATGTTTTTATATTAAACGGCTTTCATGGTAAAACCATTCACGTTTGAAATTGTGCAGAAATAATGCTGTGGTATTAATGACAATTTGTAGAAAGGAACACTCTGACATCACAGTTCTACTTTTTTACATTTTCTCTTTTAAAAAAAAATTAACTTATTTAATTCCTTGTTCAGTTATCAATGTTTGTTTTGCAGATCCAACAGTTGTGCCAACTACCTCTGGCAGAGCAGAAAACGATCATGTCCGTGCTGTTTGCAGTAATACCTCTACCTCAGAGCCGGCCTCTGATGTTGTGTCAGGCCCATCTGGAGGCCATGCTTCCACAGTGCCTGAGACAACCACAGTTGTTCCAAACAGCAACACTGCTGGATCCGCAGCAGGTAAGTGTTTGAAAACGTTACTTTCATAACTAGCACACGTCCTTGTAAAAGGTTTTATTAGTTTAATATAGATGAAATGGATGATATTTTGCTTTTAATGATCATAAGAAATATAAAGAATAGACATTTATTAGATAACTTACATGTGAATGATATGCAGAATTGGGGAGGTAATTGATAATAAAGTATGTTCTATTCATACATATCATTATATTCACTGGAAAAAATTTATAATGTGATGGTCATTTTGGGGTCAGGTGACATGGGCAGATTATAAGCATTATCTAGCCATAATAGGTGACTAAAGTTAGCTTTTACTGCAAGTTTGGGTTACAATTTTAGTGACAAATACTCCACATAATCTCAAGTGACCGATCAAGTACCTAGTGAATTTAGGAAACAGAGCAGTATATATTCTAGAATTAAATATTTTCAGTATTGGTTTGAGATTCTTGTTATCATACATAAAGTAGTATTGATAAAATTGTCATACGTTCCAATAATAGCCTAGGTTCAAAATGATCCTGATGTTAAAGTGGAAGAAATCCCACATGCATCATATAAAAAATCCAAGAAATTTGTTATAAAGGCTAAGAATAAACCTTTCACCTTTAAACCTTTTCTAAGACTGCTGGTGTAAGAGATACCTTTTGACTGAAAAAGAGAACAAAACAGCGCATCCACAATCTAAATGCAGATTTTTTTAAGAACAAACAGTGCGCATAGTATAAAAAGCACTCACACAATAAAAGAGATAAAAAAGCACTTCAAACGTCCAAAGGTTCCAACCGGTTTCCCAATATAGTCTCTGATGTGCACTGCCTGTAGATGTTTCAAAGTGTAGGGTGAACAGGAACCGGCAAATGCTGATAGCCATTAGGTAGTGGTCACCCGTGTATCGATATTTCTACGGGTGCTCAGGTAGTCCAAAAATCCTCAATGTGTTTCACCTGAATCTCATCAGGCTTTCTCAAGAGGTAATGGCTGTTCTGTCTATCAAGCCAAGATTATATACAGTCTTGAAATAGACCCCGTATGTGGGTTTGAATCAGAGCCAAAATAATACATTGAAAGATTGCAATGTAAACATTCGATAAGATACACAGAGTATTCACCATCTTTTCAAATACTTTGTAGCATAAAATATCTATTTTTAAAACAGAATTAAAAATATGTATACATTTGCTAAAAACATAAGATTAGAAAACCACAGAACTCAAATATACCCTAAAATACGCTAGACAATTTAAATGACAGCAGGAATATCTTGAGACAGACAAATCTGTTATAAAAAAAGAGTTTTTAAGCAAGTCCTTGCATATGTGCAGCAATATCTATATCAACATTTAACCTTTTTGGATGTAAACAATTTAGCCAAAAGGGTTTTTTTGCCTCAATTTTAATAGACGTGTTGTTTTGAACCCGATATATGATCTATTACTTGTATAGTCTTGTATTTGGTTTACCATTATGGAAATCCATAAAATGTTTAGAAATACTATGTTTAGTGTGTCTTTCCTTGATATTATATCTATATATAGATATAATATCAAGGAAAGACACACTAAACATAGTGTTCCTAAACATTTTATGGTTTTCCATAATGGTAAACTAAATACGTTGACTATAAAAGTAATAGATCATATACCAGGTTCAGAACACAACCGTCTGTTAAATGGACAGGCTAGTCCAAAATAAACTTTCATGATTCCTATAGAGAATATAATTTTAAACAATTTTCCATTTTACTTTTATCACCAATTTTGCTTTGTTCTCTTGGTATACTTAGTTGAAAGCTAAACTTAGGAGGTTCATATGCTAATTTCTAAGCCCTTGAAGGCCGCCTCTTCTCTCAGGGCATTTTGACAGTTTTTCACCACTAGAGGGTGTTAGTTCATGTGTGTCATATAGATAACACTGTGCTCACGCATGTGGAGTTTCAGTGAGCCAGCTCTGATTGGCTAAAATGGATGTATGTAAAAAAAACTGAAATAAGGTAATCACAAATACAAGGTAATCACAGAGGTAAAAGTGTATTTATATAACTGTGTGTGTTATGCAAAACTAGGGAATGGGTAATAAAGGGATTATTTATCTTTTTAAACTAAATTCTTTTTTTAAATGAAATTATGGTGTAGACTGTACCTTTAAAATTGAGGCAAAAAGAAACCTTTTGGATATAATCGTCTTAATTGTTTACATCCAAAAAGGTTCAATGTTGACATAGATATTGCTGCACATATGTAAGGACTTGTCTGTCTCAAGATTTTCCTGCTGTCATTTAAATTGTCCAGCGTATTTTAGGGTATTTCAAACCCACACGATGAACAGTGGCACTACTCAGCCTTTTCCTCTAATAGTAATTTCAATCAGGATGTATAAGTTTGTCAATTTAACTATTAACTGGAGGAAATGGTGCTTGTGCACAAATATAAATATGAACACAAAGGAAGAATGATATGAGGGTATCAGACTTCCCACAGTATGCACTTGCAGCACTCTAGGCCTTAACTAAGGAATGGAAATCCCCAACAGAATATTAAAATATAACCTTTATTAATTATAAAATTAAAAAACCAAATTCGTTTGGTTAATACACACACAATAAAAATGCACTCCAGTACCGAAATCAGTGTAATAAGTTGCGAATTAGATCACTAAATGTAATAATTCGGCCTCTATAAATTCACCATTATTAGTGATCTAGATAATCAAGTGGGTTCACAGTTAGTGATTACCAAAATTATTGTAACCTTTAGTGTAGAGCTAGTATGTTAATTCCCATCTGGGTAGTTTAATGTCAGCTCTGATATGGTTCAACTATCACTATTGAGTGAAAGGGTTAAATAGATGATATCAGTAATATTAGTGCTTCACATTGATAATAATGATCAGAGAATGTGGGTAGCAATGAGTTAAATATTCTCAAAGGAAGGAACCAAGTCTGCTACAACCTGGACTATAGATTTAACCAGTTTCTTTATATGAATAGCAATGTGTGCTAACTGGTGCTGATATGCTCAAAAGTTAGACAAATATCCGTAAATCTTGAATTGAGCACTTTTGTGTTTATAACTTAAACGAGCAGCATATTGTGGTCTGACATTACTGAAATTATATAATGAATGTAACTAAATTCTCAAGTAGAACATGTGTTGTATTTATCTCAAGACATGACATGCATTCAAAGCTCTGTACTTTATTAGGCGAACATTCATATAGATAGGGGTAATGTCTTTATTAAGAAAAACTAGGTCCTGTACAGCCCCAAACCCAGATACAACCAATTCTGCAGTGTTGAAGTGATTTTGCCATTCAAAAATTGTGTTTCGTAATGTGGTTCTGTCTGGCACTACCCAGATTCAGTAATTAATATTGCTTGGTTTAGTAGATACGGCAAATGCTGCAACTATAGGATGATAAAGCTCATATTCATCAGTCTTATTTGTCTTTGGCATACACTCCTTTAGAAACTAGGTTGGCAATTAATATGGATCACTAATAACGGTGAATTTATAGAGGCCGAATTATTACATTTAGTGATCTAATTCGCAACTTATTACACTGATTTCAGTACTGGAGTGCATTTTTATTGTGTGTGTATTAACCAAACAAATTTGTTTTTTTAATTTTATAATTAATAAAGGTTTTATTTTAATATTCTGTTGGGGATTTCCATTCCTTAGTTAAGGCCTAGAGTGCTGCAAGTGCATACTGTGGGAAGTCTGATACCCTCATATCATTCTTCCTTTGTGTTCGTATTTTAGGGTATGTTTTCAGGTCTGAGGTTACTAATCTTGTGTTTTTATGAAATTTATATATGTTTTTATATATTTAATTCTGTTTTAATTATCGGTATTTTATGCTACAAAGTATTTAAAAGGATGGTAGATACTCTCTATCTTATCGAATGTTTACATTGTAAATTTAAAATGTATTATTTTGGCTCTGATTCAAACCCGCATACGGGTTCTCTTTCAAAACTGTATATAATCTTGACTTAATAGACGGAACAGCCATTACCTCTTGAGAGAGCCTGACGAAATTCAGGTGAAATGCTTTGAGAAATTTTAGACTACCAGAGCACCGGTAGTGTTATGTATAAACGGGTGACCACTACCTACCTACTGACTATCAGCGTTTGTCGGCTCCGGTTTGCTCTACACTGTGAAACATCTGTAGGCAGTGCACATAAGTGAGACTATACAGGGAAAACGGGGTTGGAACCTTTGGATGCTTGAAGTGCTTTTTTTTATCTTTTATCGTGGGAGTTCTTTTTATACTATGCGCACTGTTTGTTCTTAATAAAATCTGCACTTAGATTGTAGATGCACTGTTTTGTTTTCTTTTTTTCAGTTACATTGTCTTCCAAGGGTAGAAGAAGGAATCTCCCTTTACACTTCTTAGCAGCATCTGGAATATTTGTGTTGGAATTATACATACACCTGTTTTGCAGCCACATTTGGACTGAGTACTCTACGTTGGAGTTACAAGTACTTGTGTTTTTTATTTTCCATACCTATGCACTGTTTGTGGATCACTCTTTTGTTTGTTGTTAACTGTATTTTTATCTTATGCCGCTTATTTATTTACTTTTGCTTTATATTTGAACATTCTTAGCACTTCATTTTTCCCCCCAAAAAGACATAATAAAAAATTATCTGGTTAGCAAGGTAGTTTTAATACGGAATTATCTACAATTATAATTCAGCAGCTACTACTGTAAGAGAGCACATGCATTGTTTTTATGACTGTCACGATAATAGCCTAATAGAAGTAGAATCTGGGATGCTGTGTGTTAAAGGGACATTCTACACCAAAAATAAATATTGTCTATTTAAATAAAAGCTTTCAGTGTAGATAAAGTTTGCCATATTCTGCTAATGCTGCTAAAAATGAGACAAAAGCTAAGTGCTTTCACTGCATATGTATACTGACGTAGTACACACTAGTTAGAAAGAAAGGGCTTTATCCTCAGATCATTATATATATCAACTTCAATGTACTTGCCAGAAGCGGTCTCTTCCTTTATAACTAGGCATAAGTGAAGGGAATGCAGACCACACCAATCTGTCTGTTATTTCGACTAGACTCCTTGGTCAGTCGCTATTTGGAGGTCTCCCCCCCCCCCCCCCCCTCAGTTTCTCAGAGGATGTTTTTTCTTCTGTCTTCAGTCTCCCAGTTTGACTGCTTGGAGATTGATTGATTGATTGATTGATTGATTCTTTCCCAAAGGGAAATGTAAGATACCTTGATTTATTTTTATAAGCCATTTTTAGGAAGATTTCCCACAAGGTTTGGGATGTGTATCTTTCTTGGTGTCTGGAACAATGCTATATTTGGCATTTCTTTAGGATTCCCCAAATTTTGCAATTCTTCAAATTGGCTTAGACAAGGGCTTGTCTGCCAGCACTTGAAGGGTCTTATTTCTGCAATTTCAGTCCTAATAGGTAGAAAGCTTTCTAGTATTTCAGATATTTAAGTTTCTTTCATGTAATTGGCAAGAGTCCATGAGCTATCGACGTATGGGATATACAATCCTACCAGGAGGGGCAAAGTTTTCCAAACCTCAAAATGCCTATAAATACACCCCTCACCACACCCACAAACTTTGCCTCCCTATGTAGGTGGTGAAGTAAGTTTTTGCTTGATTTTCTTCTGTGATATGCGCTTCTCAGCATTTTGAAGCCCGATTCCTCTGAGTACAGTGAATGTCAGAGGGATGTGAAGGGAGTATCACCTATTGAATGCAAAGGTTGTCCTCGCGGGTGATCTATTTCATAGGTTCTCTGTTATCGGTCGTAGAGATTCATCTCCTACCTCCCTTATTCAGATTGACGATATACTCTCATATTCCATTACCTCTACTGATAACTGTTTCAGTACTGATTTGGCTATCTGCTATACATGGATGGGTGTCTATTGGTAAGTATGTTTTCTCCAACATAGGTGTGTCCGGTCCACGGCGTCATCCTTACTTGTGGGATATTCTCTTCCCCAACAGGAAATGGCAAAGAGCCCAGCAAAGCTGGTCACATGATCCCTCCTAGGCTCCGCCTACCCCAGTCATTCTCTTTGCCGTTGTACAGGCAACATCTCCACGGAGATGGCTTAGAGTTTTTTAGTGTTTAACTGTAGTTTTTCATTATTCAATCAAGAGTTTGTTATTTTCAAATAGTGCTGGTACGTACTATTTACTCAGAAACAGAAAAGAGATGAAGAATTCTGTTTGTATGAGGAAAATGATTTTAGCAACCGTAACTAAAATCCATGGCTGTTCCACACAGGACTGTTGAGAGCAATTAACTTCAGTTGGGGGAACAGTTTGCAGTCTCTTGCTGCTTGAGGTATGACACATTCTAACAAGACGATGTAATGCTGGAAGCTGTCATTTTCCCTATGGGATCCGGTAAGCCATGTTTATTACGATTGTAAATAAGGGCTTCACAAGGGCTTATTTAAACTGTAGACTTTTTTTGGGCTAAATCGATTGATATTAACACTTATTTAGCCTTGAGGAATCATTTATTCTGGGTATTTTGATTTAATAATATCGGCAGGCACTGTTTTAGACACCTTATTCTTTAGGGGCTTTCCCAAAGCATAGGCAGAGTCTCATTTTCGCGCCGGTGTTGCGCACTTGTTTTTGAGAGGCATGGCATGCAGTCGCATGTGAGAGGAGCTCTGATACTTATAAAAGACTTCTGAAGGCGTCATTTGGTATCGTATTCCCCTTTGGGTTTGGTTGGGTCTCAGCAAAGCAGATACCAGGGACTGTAAAGGGGTTTAAAGCTTAAAACGGCTCCGGTTCCGTTATTTTAAGGGTTAAAGCTTCCAAAATTGGTGTGCAATATTTTCAAGGCTTTAAGACGCTGTGGTGAAAATTTGGTGAATTTTGAACAATTCCTTCATGTTTTTTCGCAATTGCAGTAATAAAGTGTGTTCAGTTTAAAATTTAAAGTGACAGTAACGGTTTTATTTTAAAACGTTTTTTGTACTTTCTGATCAAGTTTATGCCTGTTTAACATGTCTGAACTACCAGATAGACTGTGTTCTGAATGTGGGGAAGCCAGAATTCCTATTCATTTAAATAAATGTGATTTATGTGATAATGACAATGATGCCCAAGATGATTCCTCAAGTGAGGGGAGTAAGCATGGTACTGCATCATTCCCTCCTTCGTCTACACGAGTCTTGCCCACTCAGGAGGCCCCTAGTACATCTAGCGCGCCAATACTCCTTACTATGCAACAATTAACGGCTGTAATGGATAATTCTGTCAAAAACATTTTAGCCAAAATGAACCCTTGTCAGCGTAAGCGTGGCTGCTCTGTTTTAGTTACTGAAGAGCATGACGACGCTGATATTAATATCTCTGAAGGGCCCCTAACCCAATCTAAGGGGCCAGGGAGGTTTTGTCTGAGGGAGAAATTACTGATTTAGGGAACATTTCTCAGCAGGCTGAATCTGATGTGATTACATTTAAATTTAAATTGGAACATCTCCGCATTTTGCTTAAGGAGGTATTATCCACTCTGGATGATTGTGAAAATTTAGTCATCCCAGAGAAACTATGTAAAATGGACAAGTTCCTAGAGGTGCCGGGGCTCCCAGAAGCTTTTCCTATACCCAAGCGGGTGGCGGACATTGTTAATAAAGAATGGGAAAGGCCCGGTATTCCTTTCGTCCCTCCCCCCATATTTAAAAAATTGTTTCCTATGGTCGACCCCAGAAAGGACTTATGGCAGTCAGTCCCCAAGGTCGAGGGAGCGGTTTCTACTTTAAACAAACGCACCACTATTCCCATAGAGGATAGTTGTGCTTTCAAAGATCCTATGGATAAAAAATTAGAAGGTTTGCTTAAAAAGATGTTTGTTCAGCAGGGTTACCTTCTACAACCCATTTCATGCATTGTCCCTGTCACTACAGCCGCATATTTCTGGTTTGATGAACTGCTTAAGGTGCTCGATAGTGACTCTCCTCCTTATGAGGAGATTATGGACAGAATCAATGCTCTCAAATTGGCTAATTCTTTCACTCTAGACGCCTCTTTGCAATTGGCTAAGTTAGCGGCTAAGAACTCTGGGTTTGCTATTGTGGCGCGCAGAGCGCTTTGGTTGAAATCTTGGTCGGCTGATGCGTCTTCCAAGAACAAGCTACTAAACATTCCTTTCAAGGGGAAAACGCTGTTTGGTCCTGACTTGAAAGAGATTATCTCTGATATCACTGGGGGTAAGGGCCACGCCCTTCCTCAGGATCGGCCCTTCAAGGCAAAAAATAGACCTAATTTTCGTCCCTTTCGTAAAAACGGACCAGCCCAAGGTGCTACGTCCTCTAAGCAAGAGGGTAATACTTCTCAGGCCAAGCCAGCTTGGAGACCAATGCAAGGCTGGAACAAGGGAAAGCAGGCCAAGAAACCTGCCACTGCTACCAAGACAGCATGAAATATTGGCCCCCGATCCGGGACCGGATCTGGTGGGGGGCAGACTCTCTCTCTTCGCTCAGGCTTGGGCAAGAGATGTTCTGGATCCTTGGGCGCTAGAAATAGTCTCCCAGGGTTATCTTCTGGAATTCAAGGGACTTCCCCCAAGGGGGAGGTTCCACAAGTCGCAGTTGTCTTCAGACCACATAAAAAGACAGGCGTTCTTACATTGTGTAGAAGACCTGTTAAAAATGGGAGTGATTCATCCTGTTCCATTAAGAGAACAAGGGATGGGGTTCTACTCCAATCTGTTCATAGTTCCCAAAAAAGAGGGAACGTTCAGACCAATCCTAGATCTCAAGATCTTAAACACATTTCTCAAGGTTCCATCGTTCAAGATGGAAACCATTCGAACTATCCTTCCTTCCATCCAGGAAGGTCAATTTATGACCACGGTGGATTTAAAGGATGCGTATCTACATATTCCTATCCACAAGGAACATCATCGGTTCCTAAGGTTTGCATTCCTGGACAATCATTACCAGTTCGTGGCGCTTCCTTTCGGATTAGCCACTGCTCCAAGGATTTTCACAAAGGTACTAGGGTCCCTTCTAGCGGTGCTAAGACCAAGGGGCATTGCAGTAGTACCTTACCTGGACGACATTCTGATTCAAGCGTCGTCCCTTCCTCAAGCAAAGGCTCACACGGACATTGTCCTGGCCTTTCTCAGATCTCACGGCTGGAAAGTGAACGTGGAAAAGAGTTCTCTATCCCCGTCAACAAGGGTTCCCTTCTTGGGAACAATTATAGACTCCTTAGAAATGAGGATCTTTCTAACAGAGGCCAGAAAAACAAAGCTTCTGGACTCTTGTCGGATACTTCATTCCGTTCCTCTTCCTTCCATAGCTCAGTGCATGGAAGTGATCGGGTTGATGGTGGCGGCGATGGACATAGTTCCTTTTGCGCGCATTCATCTAAGACCATTACAACTGTGCATGCTCAGTCAGTGGAATGGGGACTATACAGACTTGTCTCCGAAGATACAAGTAAATCAGAGGACCAGAGACTCACTCCGTTGGTGGCTGTCCCTGGACAATCTGTCTCAAGGGATGATGTTCCACAGACCAGAGTGGGTCATTGTCACGACCGACGCCAGTCTGATAGGCTGGGGCGCGGTCTGGGGATCCCTGAAAGCTCAGGGTCTTTGGTCTCGGGAAGAATCTCTTCTACCGATAAATATTCTGGAACTGAGAGCGATATTCAATGCGCTCCAGGCCTGGCCCCAGCTTGCGAGGACCAGGTTCATACGGTTTCAATCAGACAACATGACGACTGTTGCGTACATCAACCATCAGGGGGGAACAAGGAGTTCCCTAGCGATGGAAGAAGTAACCAAAATTATTCTTTGGGCGGAGTCTCACTCCTGCCACCTGTCTGCTATCCACATCCCAGGAGTGGAAAATTGGGAAGCGGATTTTCTGAGTCGTCAGACATTGCATCCGGGGGAGTGGGAACTCCATCCGGAAATCTTTGCCCAAGTCACTCACCTGTGGGGCATTCCAGACATGGATCTGATGGCCTCTCGTCAGAACTTCAAAGTTCCTTGCTACGGGGCCAGATCCAGGGATCCCAAGGCGGCTCTAGTGGATGCACTAGTAGCACCTTGGACCTTCAAACTAGCTTATGTGTTCCCGCCATTTCCTCTCATCCCCAGGCTGATAGCCAGGATCAAGCAGGAGAGGGCGTCGGTGATCTTGATAGCTCCTGCGTGGCCACGCAGGACTTGGTATGCAGATCTGGTGAATATGTCATCGGCTCCACCTTGGAAGCTACCTTTGAGACGAGACCTTCTTGTTCAGGGTCCGTTCGAACATCCGAATCTGGTTTCACTCCAGCTGACTGCTTGGAGATTGAACGCTTGATTTTATCGAAGCGAGGATTCTCAGATTCTGTGATCGATACTCTTGTTCAGGCCAGAAAGCCTGTGACTAGAAAGATTTACCACAAAATTTGGAAAAAATATATCTGTTGGTGTGAATCTAAAGGATTCCCTTGGGACAAGGTTAAGATTCCTAGGATTCTATCCTTCCTTCAAGAAGGATTGGAAAAAGGATTATCTGCAAGTTCCCTGAAGGGACAGATTTCTGCCTTGTCGGTATTACTTCACAAAAAGCTGGCAGCTGTGCCAGATGTTCAAGCCTTTGTTCAGGCTCTGGTTAGAATCAAGCCTGTTTACAAACCTTTGACTCCTCCTTGGAGTCTCAATTTAGTTCTTTCAGTTCTTCAGGGGGTTCCGTTTGAACCCTTACATTCCGTTGATATTAAGTTATTATCTTGGAAAGTTTTGTTTTTAGTTGCGATTTCTTCTGCTAGAAGAGTCTCAGAATTATCTGCTCTGCAGTGTTCTCCTCCTTATCTGGTGTTCCATGCAGATAAGGTGGTTTTACGTACTAAACCTGGTTTTCTTCCAAAAGTTGTTTCTAACAAAAACATTAACCAGGAGATTATCGTACCTTCTCTGTGTCCAAAACCAGTTTCAAAGAAGGAACGTTTGTTGCACAATTTGGATGTTGTTCGCGCTCTAAAATTCTATTTAGATGCTACAAAGGATTTTAGACAAACATCTTCCTTGTTTGTTGTTTATTCAGGTAAAAGGAGAGGTCAAAAAGCAACTTCTACCTCTCTCTCTTTTTGGATTAAAAGCATCATCAGATTGGCTTACGAGACTGCCGGACGGCAGCCTCCCGAAAGAATCACAGCTCATTCCACTAGGGCTGTGGCTTCCACATGGGCCTTCAAGAACGAGGCTTCTGTTGATCAGATATGTAGGGCAGCGACTTGGTCTTCACTGCACACTTTTACCAAATTTTACAAGTTTGATACTTTTGCTTCTTCTGAGGCTATTTTTGGGAGAAAGGTTTTGCAAGCCGTGGTGCCTTCCATTTAGGTGACCTGATTTGCTCCCTCCCTTCATCCGTGTCCTAAAGCTTTGGTATTGGTTCCCACAAGTAAGGATGACGCCGTGGACCGGACACACCTATGTTGGAGAAAACAGAATTTATGTTTACCTGATAAATTTCTTTCTCCAACGGTGTGTCCGGTCCACGGCCCGCCCTGGTTTTTTTAATCAGGTCTGATATTTTATTTTCTTTAACTACAGTCACCACGGTACCATATGGTTTCTCCTATGCAAATATTCCTCCTTAACGTCGGTCGAATGACTGGGGTAGGCGGAGCCTAGGAGGGATCATGTGACCAGCTTTGCTGGGCTCTTTGCCATTTCCTGTTGGGGAAGAGAATATCCCACAAGTAAGGATGACGCCGTGGACCGGACACACCGTTGGAGAAAGAAATTTATCAGGTAAACATAAATTCTGTTTCTTTCATGTAATTAGCAAGAGTCCATGAGCTAGTGACGTATGGGATATACATTCCTACCAGGAGGGGCAAAGTTTCCCAAACCTCAAAATGCCTATAAATACACCCCTCATCACACCCACAATTCAGTTTTACAAACTTTGCCTCCCATGGAGGTGGTGAAGTAAGTTTGTGCTAGATTCTACGTTGATATGCGTTTTGCAGCAGGCTGAAGCCCGGTTTTCCTCTCAGAGTGCAGTGAATGTCAGAGGGATGTGAAGAGAGTATTGCCTATTTGAATACAATGGTCTTCCTCTAGGGGATCTATTTCATAGGTTCTCTGTTATCGGTCGTAGAGATTTCTTCTCCTACCTCCCTTTTCAGATCGACGATATACTCTTATATACCATTACCTCTACTGATTCTCGTTTCAGTATTGGTTTGGCTATCTACTACATGTAGATGAGTGTCCTGGGATAAGTAAGTCTTTTTTTTGTGACACTCTAAGCTATGGTTGGGCACTTTATATGTAAAGTTCTAAATATATGTGTTTAAACTTATATTTGCCATGATTCAGGATAATCAGTATTCCTTCATTGAGACTGTCAGTTTCATTTTTTGGGATAATGCATATGAATATATATTTTTTCGCCTGGGACAAGGCCATTAGCTTAACGAAAAAAGCAACCCATTGTGTCACTCTCTGAGTTATACTTCAAAATCTTCACCAGATGGCACTTAGTACCCACAAAGCTACAGAAGCTTTTTCCTGACCACTCACAGCAGTGCTGGAGGGAGTGCGGAGAGCCGGGGTCCCCCATCCACGTCTGGTGGACCTGTCTTAAACTGACGACTTATTGGCAGAAAATCGAAAAGATCTGTACAGACTTAGAGCTAGCGCCAACCTTGAGCCCAGCCCTGGCCATACTACACCTAGGTGTGGACAAGCTCCCCAAATCCAAACAAAAGCTTTTGATATATATCCTCATCTCTGCTAAATTACTAATAGCTAGGAATTGGAAAAAGAGCCAACCCCCCAGGATACAGAGTGTAATTGAGGGAGTGAACTATATCAAAAACATGGAAAATTATGTGGCTAGGGAACAAGGGCAATTACACAATTACTGCCTGATTTGGGAACCGTGGGAAACCATGCTGACTCGCCTAACCCCCACTTGAACACTCAGAAATGGGAAGATAAATAGGAATACGCCTCTTCTAGCTACCTCAGCCTCCAACCCCTTCATATGCCCCTTTTCCCCCACACCTTCCCAGAAACCAAGACAGAAGCCCAATATCCCCACTAGCAGATAATGAGCGGAGAGGGGTCGGAAGGCCCCTCCATAACAATAGGAAACTGTGATGTAACATGACAGTTAAAACCACACTACTTAATCACTTCCATTGACTGGATTGTTGTTCTAAGGTTAACACCTTTGTAGAATGATGATATACGATTGTATACTCATGAAAGTTTACTATATATGTACAAAAGGTGACCTCTGTAAAAACGAGGACTCCCTTGCAGGGAGAAATTTACATTGTCATTGATATTCTACAGTTACTGAACCTAGCACATGTAAATGTACTTTTTATGCTTTACTGATTCTTGATGTTATATATACCTCTACTTGAGAAAAGTACTCTGTTAACATTATGTCCTCAATTAAAAACGTTTTATAAAAAAAAAAAATTAAAAAAATATATATTTTTTTCTTACCTTGAAAATTTTCAATTGACTATTTTTCCCTGCGGGCTGTTAGGCTCGCGGGGGCAGAAAATGCTTCATTTTATTGCGTCATTTTTGGCGCAAACTTTTTTGGCGCAAAATTTGGTCTTTTCCGGCGCTGTAGTTGACGCCGGAAGTTGTTCGTAGTTACGTCATTTTTTTTTTTTTTTTTGACGCATGTGTATTCAGACTTTTTTTGCGCCAAAAAATGTGGGCGTCGGTTTCAGCATCAAAGGATGTGGCGTCATACTTGGCGCCAAAAGATATGGGCGTTGTATTTGGCGCCAATAATGTGGGTGTCATACTAGGCGCCAAACATGTGGGCGTGTCTTTTGTTCCACTTTTTCTCACATTATTTAAGTCTCATATTTTTGCTGCTTCTGATTGCTAGAGGCTTATTTGTTTTGCATTTTTCTCCCATTCCTGAAACTGTCATTTAAGGAATTTGATAATTTTGCTTTATATGTTGTTTTTTTCTATTACATATTGCAAGATATTTCGCATACTGTTCCTGAATCAGAACATGCTAACGGATTCCTGTTGACTGATATCAGTCCTACCAAAGCTAAGTTCATTTATTTTAATGTTATGAATGTTTATCTTTAGCTATGGCTTGTAATAAGTTATCATGCTAAACTTTTTTTTGTGTAATATATCTTTTTATTATTTTCCAATAAAGAAATAACTTCTCATACAATTACAGCATATGTCAATTGTAAACAATAGCTACTTATAAATCAGGGGTAACAACACTTAAAATCACAATATTTGCAGACCCCATAGATGATCAAAAACTACAAAGGTTGTCAGACTAGGCCAACAGATAACGTTACAGTGATAATAAGATTACATAAAAATAAAAAGAGAAAAAAGAAAATCTTTGTACAGTTGCATTCAGTTCGGTACATTAATGATGGGCTCACATGCCGTGCTCCCAAACAAACACCATATCAGCGATGAAACTGCTTACCTATATATGTATAGTGTATTTTTTTCTAGTTCAAGTACATATTTCACTTCCTTGACCCACATACCATATGATGGTACTTCAGCTTTCCTCCAGAACCTTGGTATCAGGCTCCTAGCGCAGTTAAAAATGACATGTAGTAGTTTTTTGCGATATATGCAAGCCACTACCGGGAAATTGCCTAGTAAGACCAGGCTTGGGGAAAGATCAAGGGGCATCCCCAATACCTTACTGATCTGTCTATTTATACTGTTTCAATATGGCTTAAGGGGTGGGCATTTCCACCATATATGGGAAAGGGTACCAACTTCACCGCAGTGTCTCCAGCAAAGGGAAGAGGAATTAGGGAAAATACTATGGAGCCTATGTGGGGTTAGATACCATCTAGAGAGCAACTTAAAATTAGTTTCTACTAAAGTTAATGATAAAGATGATTTTTTAGTTTCTAAAAAAATACGGCCCCATTGGGCGTCTGTCAACGTTATATCCAACTCTTTTTTTCCCACTTTGTGATATATGCAGGCCTCCTGGCGGGGAAAGATCCCCTTAGTAGCTTATAAATTATAGAAATATGTGCTTTGTTCATGGAAGGGGTTGTGCACAGATTTTCAAATGGTGTTAGAGGCCTAGTTAAATTTGCTTTGTGTGGGCTAGAGAGAATAGCATGCCTAGCTTGCAGGTATGGAAACCATAGGTGGAATGGGGAGCCTATGGATTGGCCTATCTCTGCTTGTGAACGCATCAGACCATTATGTAGTAACATATGTGTAGGTATATTGGAGGGTACACCTGCTATTCGCGGTATCTGAATGGTGTGAGTCTGTAATAATAGAGGATTGTTGAGTAGAGGAGAAAGGGGGGAGATTGGTGTAGAAATCAGTTTATCCTCCGCTAAGTGTTTGTCCCATGTGCGCAACGTGGCTGTAGTATAGTAATTACTCCAAACATCTTGGGGCCTAGATCTATATGGGATCCAGCACTGATCTCCCAAATCTAGCCCACCTGCCAAAAAAGATTCTATCTGCACCCAGGGTTTATCTGTTAATGAGTGTTTCCAAGCAACTATTCGTGCCATGTGTGTCGCCTTTTAGTAATGAACCAAGTTAGGGGAATCTAGACCTCCGTCCTCTCTATTCAAGAACGTGTCTCTAGTTACTCTAGGTCGTTTATGTGACCAAATGAACTGGTCAAATCTCTTTTGTTGTTTCAGAAGGTATTGTATAGGGAGGTCTAAAGGAAGGACTTGAAATAGGTAAAGGAATTTGGGAAGAATGTTCATTTCTCCAACATAGGTGTTTCCGGTCCACGGCGTCATCCTTACTTGTGGGATATTCTCCTCCCCAACAGGAAATGGCAAAGAGCCCAGCAAAGCTGGTCACATGATCCCTCCTAGGCTCCGCCTTCCCCAGTCATTCTCTTTGCCGTTGTACAGGCAACATCTCCACGGAGATGGCTTAGAGTTTTTTAGTGTTTAACTGTAGTTTTTATTATTCAATCAAGAGTTTATTTTAAAATAGTGCTGGTATGTACTATTTACTCTGAAACAGAAAAGAGATGAAGATTTCTGTTTGTAAGAGGAAAATGATTTTAGCAACCGTCACTAAAATCGATGGCTGTTTCCACACAGGACTGTTGAGAGGAATTAACTTTAGTTGGGGGAAACAGGGAGCAGACTTTTGCTGCTTGAGGTATGACACATTTCTAACAAGACGATGTAATGCTGGAAGCTGTCATTTTCCCTATGGGATCCGGTAAGCCATTTTTATTACATGAAGAGAAAAAAGGGCTTCACAAGGGCTTTTAAGACTGTAGACATTTTCTGGGCTAAAACGATTTATATATAAGCATATTTTATACTCCATAGCCTTGAGGAATTATTTTAATCTTGGGAACTATGTAAAATAACCGGCAGGCACTGTATTGGACACCTTATTCTCTAGGGACTTTCCCTAATCATAGGCAGAGTCTCATTTTCGCGCCTCTATTGCGCACTTGTTTTTGGGAAGCATGACATGCAGATGCATGTGTGAGGAGCTCTGATACATAGAAAAGACTTTCTGAAGGCGTCATTTGGTATCGTATTCCCCTTTGGGCTTGGTTGGGTCTCAGCAAAGCAGATACCAGGGACTGTAAAGGGGTTAAATATAAAAACTGCTCCGGTTCCGTTATTTTAAGGGTTAAAGCTTCCAAATTTGGTGTCCAATACTTTTAAGGCTTTAAGACACTGTGGTGAAATTTTGGTGAATTTTGAACAATTCCTTCATACTTTTTCACATATGCAGTAATAAAGTGTGTTCAGTTTAAAATTTAAAGTGACAGTAACGGTTTTATTTTAAAACGTTTTTTTGTACTTTGTTATCAAGTTTATGCCTGTTTAACATGTCTGAACTACCAGATAGACTGTGTTCTGTATGTGGGGAAGCCAAGGTTCCTTCTCATTTAAATAGATGTGATTTATGTGACACAAAATTTAGAGAAAATGATGCCCAAGATGATTCCTCAAGTGAGGGGAGTAAGCATGGTACTGCATCATCCCCTCCTTCGTCTACACCAGTCTTGCCCACACAGGAGGCCCCTAGTACATCTAGTGCGCCAATACTCCTTACTATGCAACAATTAACGGCTGTAATGGATAATTCTATCAAAAACATTTTAGCCAAAATGCCCACTTATCAGCGAAAGCGCGACTGCTCTGTTTTAGAAAATACTGAAGAGCATGAGGACGCTGATGATATTGGTTCTGAAGTGCCCCTACACCAGTCTGAGGGGGCCAGGGAGGTTTTGTCTGAGGGAGAAATTTCAGATTCAGGGAAAATTTCTCAACAAGCTGAACCTGATGTGATTACATTTAAATTTAAATTGGAACATCTCCGCGCTCTGCTTAAGGAGGTGTTATCTACTCTGGATGATTGTGAGAATTTGGTCATTCCAGAGAAATTATGTAAAATGGACAAGTTCCTAGAGGTCCCGGGGCCCCCCAAAGCTTTTCCTATACCCAAGCGGGTGGCGGACATTGTAAATAAAGAATGGGAAAGGCCCGGTATACCTTTCGTCCCTCCCCCCATATTTAAGAAATTGTTTCCTATGGTCGACCCCAGAAAGGACTTATGGCAGACAGTCCCCAAGGTCGAGGGGGCGGTTTCTACTCTAAACTTACCTTCTACAACCAATTTCATGCATTGTTCCTGTCACTACAGCAGCGTGTTTCTGGTTCGATGAACTAGAAAAGGCGCTCAATAATAATTCTTCTTCTTATGAGGAGATTATGGACAGAATTCATGCTCTCAAATTGGCTAATTCTTTCACCCTAGACGCCACTTTGCAATTGGCTAGGTTAGCGGCGAAAAATTCTGGTTTTGCTATTGTGGCGCGCAGAGCGCTTTGGCTAAAATCTTGGTCAGCGGATGCGTCTTCCAAGAACAAATTGCTTAACATTCCTTTCAAGGGGAAAACGCTGTTTGGCCCTGACTTGAAAGAGATTATCTCTGATATCACTGGGGGCAATTTAGCGTACAGCTTGATATCTACATTTATTAGGGATATAGGACTGTAATTAGTAACCTTATCTGAGGATTTGCCTGTCTTAGGAATCACTTTGATAGTGGCTGCAAGAAGCGTGGATGGGAGGTGAGTACTTTGGTCAAAAGAGTTATACATTTCTAACAGGTGCGGGCCTAAAAGGGATTTGAACAGATGGTAGAATTTAGGAGAGAAGCCATCGGGGCTAGGGGCTTTCCCCTGTGGGAGATCCCTAATAGCTAACAGAACCTCCTGTATTGTGAATTGTGTATCTAACGCCTCGCTCTCTAAGTTTGACAAAGATGGGAGTTGGGCCTGTTCCAGGTACCTATTGATACAGTTAAGCTTATCTTCTAAATGAATGTTTGGGAGATTATATAAAGCGGTGTAGTACAATGTGAATTGGTTAACAATTGCGGTGTTGTTAGTATGATAACCCCTTCGGAGTCTGTAATTTTAGCTATATAGTTTTTAAATTTCTTTTTCTTCAAAGATCTCGCTAGAAGGCGTCCTGCTTTATTATTTTCGATAAAAAATTTCGGTTTGGATGTAAGTGCCCTCATATGTGCGTTCTTAATTAAATAATGGTTTAGCGCTTCTCTTGTCTGCTGGGATTTCTGCAGCAGGAGTGGTGATCTGGGGTTTCGTTTTAATGCGCTTTCGCAGGTCTTAAACTCAGATGAGAGGGAATCAAACAAGGCTGCCCGTTGCTTACGTTGCCTGCGTGTGTGGCCCATGATTTCTCCTCTAATGTAGCATTTGTATGCTTCCCAATTAGTGACAGCCGAGGTATCTGTGGAGCTATTGAATGAGAAGAATTCAGAGTTTCTCCAACATAGGTGTGTCCGGTCCACGGCGTCATCCTTACTTGTGGGATATTCTCTTCCCCAACAGGAAATGGCAAAGAGCCCAGCAAAGCTGGTCACATGATCCCTCCTAGGCTCCGCCTTCCCCAGTCATTCTCTTTGCCGTTGTACAGGCAACATCTCCACGGAGATGGCTTAGAGTTTTTTAGTGTTTAACTGTAGTTTTTATTATTCAATCAAGAGTTTGTTATTTTAAAATAGTGCTGGTATGTACTATTTACTCTGAAACAGAAAAGAGATGAAGATTTCTGTTTCTAAGAGGAAAATGATTTTAGCAACCGTTACTAAAATCGATGGCTGTTCCACACAGGACTGTTGAGAGGAATTAACTTCAGTTGGGGGAACAGTGAGCAGTCTCTTGCTGCTTGAGGTATGACACATTCTAACAAGACGATGTAATGCTGGAAGCTGTCATTTTCCCTATGGGATCCGGTAAGCCATTTTTATTACAGAGTAAATAAGGGCTTCACAAGGGCTTGTTAAGACTGTAGACATTTTCTGGGCTAAATCGATTCATATATAACATATTTAGCCTTGAGGAATCATTTAATATGGGTATTTTTGTAAAATAATATCGGCAGGCACTGTTTTAGACACCTTATTCTCTAGGGGCTTTCCCTAATCATAGGCAGAGCCTCATTTTCGCGCCGGTATTGCGCACTTGTTTTTGAGAAGCATGACATGCAGTCGCATGTGTGAGGAGCTCTGATACATAAAAAAGACTTTCTGAAGGCGTCATTTGGTATCGTATTCCCCTTTGGGCTTGGTTGGGTCTCAGCAAAGCAGATACCAGGGACTGTAAAGGGGTTAAAGATAAAAACGGCTCCGGTTCCGTTATTTTAAGGGTTAAAGCTTCCAAATTTGGTGTGCAATACTTTTAAGGCTTTAAGACACTGTGGTGAAATTTTGGTGAATTTTGAACAATTCCTTCATACTTTTTCGCAATTGCAGTAATAAAGTGTGTTCAGTTTAAAATTTAAAGTGACAGTAACGGTTTTATTTTAAAACGTTTTTTTGTACTTTGTTATCAAGTTTATGCCTGTTTAACATGTCTGAACTACCAGATAGACTGTGTTCTGAATGTGGGGAAGCCAAGGTTCCTTCTCATTTAAATAGATGTGATTTATGTGACACTGAAAATGATGCCCAAGATGATTCCTCAAGTGAGGGGAGTAAGCATGGTACTGCATCATTCCCTCCTTCGTCTACACCAGTCTTGCCCACTCAGGAGGCCCCTAGTACATCTAGCGCGCCAATACTCCTTACTATGCAACAATTAACGGCTGTAATGGATAATTCTATCAAAAACATTTTAGCCAAAATGCCCACTTATCAGCGTAAGCGCGACTGCTCTGTTTTAGATACTGAAGAGCATGAGGACGCTGAGGATAATGGTTCTGATATGCCCCTACACCAGTCTGAGGGGGCCAGGGAGGTTTTGTCTGAGGGAGAAATTTCAGATTCAGGGAAAATTTCTCAACAAGCTGAACCCGATGTGATTACATTTAAATTTAAGTTGGAACATCTCCGCGCTCTGCTTAAGGAGGTGTTATCCACTCTGGATGATTGTGAGAATTTGATCATCCCAGAGAAACTATGTAAAATGGACAAGTTCCTAGAGGTCCCGGGGCCCCCCGAAGCTTTTCCTATACCCAAGCGGGTGGCGGACATTGTAAATAAAGAATGGGAAAGGCCCGGTATACCTTTCGTCCCTCCCCCCATATTTAAAAAATTGTTTCCCATGGTCGACCCCAGAAAGGACTTATGGCAGACAGTCCCCAAGGTCGAGGGGGCGGTTTCTACTTTAAACAAACGCACCACTATACCCATAGAAGATAGTTGTGCTTTCAAAGATCCTATGGATAAAAAATTAGAAGGTTTGCTTAAAAAGATGTTTGTTCAGCAAGGTTACCTTCTACAACCAATTTCATGCATTGTCCCTGTCACTACAGCCGCGTGTTTCTGGTTCGATGAGCTAGAAAAGGCGATCGATAGTGATTCTCCTCCTTATGAGGAGATTATGGACAGAATCCGTGCTCTCAAATTGGCTAATTCTTTCACCCTAGACGCCACTTTGCAATTGGCTAGGTTAGCGGCGAAAAATTCTGGGTTTGCTATTGTGGCGCACAGAGCGCTTTGGTTGAAATCTTGGTCAGCGGATGCGTCTTCCAAGAACAAATTGCTTAACATTCCTTTCAAGGGGAAAACGCTGTTTGGCCCTGACTTGAAAGAGATTATCTCTGATGTCACTGGGGGTAAGGGCCACGCCCTTCCTCAGGATAGGTCTTTCAAGGCCAAAAATAAACCTAATTTTCGTCCTTTTCGTAGAAACGGACCAGCCCCAAGTGCTACGTCCTCTAAGCAAGAGGGTAATACTTCTCAAGCCAAGCCAGCCTGGAGACCAATGCAAGGCTGGAACAAGGGAAAGCAGGCCAAGAAGCCTGCCACTGCTACCAAGACAGCATGAAATGTTGGCCCCCGATCCGGGACCGGATCTGGTGGGGGGCAGACTCTCTCTCTTCGCTCAGGCTTGGGCAAGAGATGTTCTGGATCCTTGGGCACTAGAAATAGTCTCCCAAGGTTATCTTCTGGAATTCAAGGGGCCTCCCCCAAGGGGGAGGTTCCACAGGTCTCAATTGTCTTCAGACCACATGAAAAGACAGGCATTCTTACATTGTGTAGAAGACCTGTTAAAAATGGGAGTGATTCATCCTGTTCCTTTAGGAGAACAAGGGATGGGGTTCTACTCCAATCTGTTCGTAGTTCCCAAAAAAGAGGGAACATTCAGACCAATCTTAGATCTCAAGATCCTAAACAAGTTTCTCAAGGTTCCATCGTTCAAAATGGAAACCATTCGAACAATTCTTCCTTCCATCCAGGAAGGTCAATTCATGACCACGGTGGATTTAAAGGATGCGTATCTACATATTCCTATCCACAAGGAACATCATCGGTTCCTAAGGTTCGCATTCCTGGACAAGCATTACCAGTTTGTGGCACTTCCGTTCGGATTAGCCACTGCTCCAAGGATTTTCACAAAGGTACTAGGGTCCCTTCTAGCGGTGCTAAGACCAAGGGGCATTGCAGTAGTACCTTACTTGGACGACATTCTGATTCAAGCGTCGTCCCTTCCTCAAGCAAAGGCTCACACGGACATTGTCCTGGCCTTTCTCAGATCTCACGGGTGGAAAGTGAACGTAGAAAAAAGTTCTCTATCTCCGTCAACAAGGGTTCCCTTCTTGGGAACAATAATAGACTCCTTAGAAATGAGGATTTTTCTGACAGAGGCCAGAAAATCAAAACTTCTAAACTCTTGTCAAATACTTCATTCTGTTCCTCTTCCTTCCATAGCGCAGTGCATGGAAGTAATAGGTTTGATGGTAGCGGCAATGGACATAGTTCCTTTTGCGCGAATTCATCTAAGACCATTACAACTGTGCATGCTCAGTCAGTGGAATGGGGACTATACAGACTTGTCTCCGACGATACAAGTAGATCAGAGGACCAGAGATTCACTCCGTTGGTGGCTGTCCCTGGACAACCTGTCACAGGGGATGAGCTTCCGCAGACCAGAGTGGGTCATTGTCACGACCGACGCCAGTCTGGTGGGCTGGGGCGCGGTCTGGGGACCCCTGAAAGCTCAGGGTCTTTGGTCTCGGGAAGAATCTCTTCTCCCGATAAATATTCTGGAACTGAGAGCGATATTCAATGCTCTCAAGGCTTGGCCTCAGCTAGCAAAGGCCAAGTTCATACGGTTTCAATCAGACAACATGACGACTGTTGCGTACATCAACCATCAGGGGGGAACAAGGAGTTCCCTGGCGATGGAAGAAGTGACCAAAATCATTCAATGGGCGGAGACTCACTCCTGCCACTTGTCTGCAATCCACATCCCAGGAGTGGAAAATTGGGAAGCGGATTTTCTGAGTCGTCAGACATTTCATCCGGGGGAGTGGGAACTCCATCCGGAAATCTTTGCCCAAATTACTCAATTGTGGGGCATTCCAGACATGGATCTGATGGCCTCTCGTCAGAACTTCAAGGTTCCTTGCTACGGGTCCAGATCCAGGGATCCCAAGGCGACTCTAGTAGATGCACTAGTAGCACCTTGGACCTTCAAACTAGCTTATGTATTCCCGCCGTTTCCTCTCATCCCCAGGCTGGTAGCCAGGATCAATCAGGAGAGGGCATCAGTGATCTTGATAGCTCCTGCGTGGCCACGCAGGACTTGGTATGCAGACCTGGTGAATATGTCATCGGCTCCACCATGGAAGCTACCTTTGAGACGAGACCTTCTTGTTCAAGGTCCGTTCGAACATCCGAATCTGGTCTCACTCCAACTGACTGCTTGGAGATTGAACGCTTGATCTTATCAAAGCGAGGGTTCTCAGATTCTGTCATTGATACTCTTGTTCAGGCCAGAAAGCCTGTAACTAGAAAAATTTACCACAAAATATGGAAAAAATATATCTGTTGGTGTGAATCTAAAGGATTCCCTTGGGACAAGGTTAAAATTCCTAAGATTCTATCCTTTCTTCAAGAAGGTTTGGAGAAAGGATTATCTGCAAGTTCCTTGAAGGGACAGATTTCTGCCTTGTCTGTGTTACTTCACAAAAAGCTGGCAGCTGTGCCAGATGTTCAAGCCTTTGTTCAGGCTCTGGTTAGAATCAAGCCTGTTTACAAACCTTTGACTCCTCCTTGGAGTCTCAATTTAGTTCTTTCAGTTCTTCAGGGGGTTCCGTTTGAACCCTTACATTCCGTTGATATTAAGTTATTATCTTGGAAAGTTTTGTTTTTGGTTGCAATTTCTTCTGCTAGAAGAGTTTCAGAATTATCTGCTCTGCAGTGTTCTCCTCCTTATCTGGTGTTCCATGCAGATAAGGTGGTTTTACGTACTAAACCTGGTTTTCTTCCGAAAGTTGTTTCTAACAAAAACATTAACCAGGAGATAGTCGTGCCTTCTTTGTGTCCGAATCCAGTTTCAAAGAAGGAACGTTTGTTGCACAATTTGGATGTTTGTTCGTGCTCTAAAATTCTATTTAGATGCTACAAAGGATTTTAGACAAACATCTTCCTTGTTTGTTGTTTATTCTGGTAAAAGGAGAGGTCAAAAAGCAACTTCTACCTCTCTCTCTTTTTGGATTAAAAGCATCATCAGATTGGCTTATGAGACTGCCGGACGGCAGCCTCCTGAAAGAATCACAGCTCATTCCACTAGGGCTGTGGCTTCCACATGGGCCTTCAAGAACGAGGCTTCTGTTGATCAGATATGTAAGGCAGCGACTTGGTCTTCACTGCACACTTTTACTAAATTTTACAAGTTTGATACTTTTGCTTCTTCTGAGGCTATTTTTGGGAGAAAGGTTTTGCAAGCCGTGGTGCCTTCCATCTAGGTGACCTGATTTGCTCCCTCCCTTCATCCGTGTCCTAAAGCTTTGGTATTGGTTCCCACAAGTAAGGATGACGCCGTGGACCGGACACACCTATGTTGGAGAAAACAGAATTTATGTTTACCTGATAAATTACTTTCTCCAACGGTGTGTCCGGTCCACGGCCCGCCCTGGTTTTTTAATCAGGTCTGATAATTTATTTTCTTTAACTACAGTCACCACGGTATCATATGGTTTCTCCTATGCAAATATTCCTCCTTTACGTCGGTCGAATGACTGGGGAAGGCGGAGCCTAGGAGGGATCATGTGACCAGCTTTGCTGGGCTCTTTGCCATTTCCTGTTGGGGAAGAGAATATCCCACAAGTAAGGATGACGCCGTGGACCGGACACACCGTTGGAGAAAGTAATTTATCAGGTAAACATAAATTCTGTTTTTTTTCGGCCAGGTCAGTGGTTATTACGGGGTCTAAGAAAATTTGGTCATTTAGCTTCCAATATTGTTGATGATGTGGCTTGGTGGACCACAAGAACGTGGAACAAACCATGCTATGGTCTGACCAAGAAGTATGGTGAAGCCTCGAGTCTATAAGCGAGGTAAGCAACTGTTGCTCACAAAACATATAGTCAAGGCGGGTATAGGAGCGCTGGTGATTTGAGAAAAATGTAAAGTCCCTAGTGTTTGGGTGTGTAGTTATCCAGGTGTCGAAGAAAGGGATGGTGCTAATTGCTTGCCAGTTGGCTCTAATCTGAGAATTCCTAATGTAAGACCTACCTAGCGACGTGTCTAACATGGGATTGACTGGAAAATTAAGGTCCCCACTAAGGAGTATCGGGCCTTTCGAGATGTCTATAATCGGTTAACCACTGTGCGAAAGAAAGAGGGCTTGGGGCAGTTGGGAGCATACACATTTACCAAAGTGATGGGTCTACCATAGTATAACCCCGTTATAATTATAAAGCGACCTTTGTCTAAATGTTTATTCAATAATTCAAAGGAGGAACCTTTCCTAAATGAGATGCAAACTCCGTTATGCTTAGTCGGGCCTGAACATAAAAAGTGTTGGTCATAGTATAGCTTTGAAAGAGTGGGTTCACAGGATTTTTTGAAATGGGTCTCTTGTATCATAATAATGTTGATTTTCTTTTTATAGAAATCGTGGAAGGCTATTGAGCGCTTCTGTGGGGAAAGAAAACCTTTAACATTTTGTGTGGAAAGTCTGAACTGACTAGGCTGAGGGTGTCCTGGCATAATACAGTAATCCTTAAAATCTTAACAGTTACTAGCCAATACAATCTAATTCAGTGTGTTGTACCCTGAGAACTGTAAAATTCAACAAATAAAGAACAGTTCAACAAATGCAGAACTAACAAAAATAAAATACTTTTGAACAGTAGTAAGAATCAAATAACAGTAACAGTTGTAAATTTCTAATTTCCTGATATGTAGGGAGTGAGGAAAAAATAGGAAAAAGGGGAAAGAGAGGGAAGGACAAAAAGGAAAAGATAAGGAGTAAGAAAATCCTAGTGGGCAAGCTGAGTAAAGAAAAAGAGGAGCTGAAGTGAAGCAAGAACCAAAGAAAGAGGGAGGGAAAGTGTGGCCCGACAGGACCCCCTCAACAGGCCGAGAGCAATTAGGCCCAGGCCTAGAAAATACCAAACAGTATAAAATTAACATATCCGGAGAGTGTGTCTCAAGTTAGACTGATAATGTTCAGCGGTACAAAAAGTCAGTATGGGTAGGTAGTAAACAACACCCATAGAAAGGCATGTAAAACCATATACTCAAAACCTCTAGCGTTCATATTCAGGTGGTTACAGTCCCTACAGGGGCCTCTTTGCTGGTAATATCGGTACAAAGCTTTTTAAGGCGCTGTTTGCTGATTACTTCAGACCAGAGTGTTCTCTGGGGCTTTGGTGGGGGTACAGTCAATTTTGAAGACTGAGGTGAAGTGGTCTCGGGAGTCGGAATGTCCAGAAGTTGGCAAAAGTCGGCAATATCTCCCGTTGAGGAGCATTCAAAACGCCTTCCATTTTTGACGATCTGTATCGATACCGGGAAACCCCATCTGTATGGTATTTTGAGAGCTCGCAAGTGGGTAGTGAAGGGAGCAAATTCTTTCCTGAGTAGAAGTGTTCTAGTGGAGAGATCCTGATAGATTTGGATTTTCGCGCCCATGTATGAGAAAGTGGGCTGAGTGCGTGCCAGTTTAAATATTTTCTCTCTGTCTCTATAACTTGAAAAGCACACAATAATGTCCCTTGGGGGTTGATTATCACTGGGTTTGTGCCTCGGAGATCTGTGCGCCCTCTCAATGGGTATTGGATCTATTACTCTCTGGTTGGAGATAGCAAGGGATTGAAATAAATTTTGTAGATGTTCTATGATGTCTTCGTTCTTTACTGATTCTGGAACTCCGCGTATACGGAGATTTTTTTCTCTGTGTCCTGTTTTCTATATATATCGATTTTATTTTCCAGCTCAGCTATTTGTGACTGCTGGTCCTCCATAGCATGTGACATATCTGATATTTCTTGAATAATCTCTTCTCTATTATCCTCTAGGGCTTCCACCCTATGACCCAGCTCATTAATGTCTTTTTTCAGCTCAGCACACTCAGTCTTGATGCAGGATTTAACCTGATCAATGAGAGCTTCCATAGCCTTTAGTGTAACTGGGCCGTCTTCTGATTGCTGATGCGGGTCAGAGGGGGATACCGGCGTATTTGTAGCCTCAGGATTGTCCGAAATATCATCATCTTCGCTATCTATCTGAGGTTGGTCCGTTTTCTTCTTTTTATTCTCTGTGCTTTTAAAAAAGGCATTTACAGAGCCAGATCCTATAGTAGGCTTATAGTTCTTTTCATTTTTATTTGCTCTGCGCTGCGCCATGCCTGCAATAGTGTAGCGGCGCCTTATTATATATAGACCAGTTTCGGATTTTTATTGTTTTTCAGCAGCCTGTGGTTGAATAATTAAAAGTGTGAGAATGGAGTTAAATCCTGTTTGAGAAAGGTTCTGTAATATGCAGCAGGTTATAACACTGCTTTTTCCTTTGCCCCTTTACTACAGGAATATATATGCTATTGGAAAAGCTTGGGGCCTCTTATGCTTTATCCCCAGTTAAGGCATTAACTATCTGGTGCGTAGTATGTAGGCTACAAAGTTAATGTCTGTCGCTGCACATTAGGATAACATATTGCCAATCTTCTGGCAGACCTGTGCAGCATCCCTGTGCTCTCCGTTTATGGATGGGGGAACGCTTTCATCTGCTAACCGCTGCAGTGCTTCACGTCTCTTCCAGCTTTAGTTGCAGGCTTCCGATGCGGCCTACACTGCGATCGTGGTAACGGCTTCTGCCCCTGTTTAGATGTATCTGGAAACCAGTTAAAGGGTCTCCGAACCCTTCACGGATATTCAGTGGCCAGTTTCAGGCATCTATGATTATTGTGTGCGGCCTGAGAGAGAATCCCGCTATAGTCACCTCAGGAGCTCTAGTTAGGTGCGGCTATTAAGCACGCCCGCACGCTCTGCCCCATCATGATATACTTTTACATGCAGAATCTATTAGTATTTATGCTTCATATATTGCTATTCTTTTTACATCTTATGTACAAGATATACTTAGAAATTTTTAAGAATATTTTTCTGATTCTATGATAAAGGCTTTGTCTGACATCCCGCATTCTAATAAAATTTTTAGGTCTTTTTCAAACTTCTTTTTTAGTTGATGAAGTTTCAAATGACCAACAACATACTGAATTATCCTTCTCTGGTGTTTTTTCTCATTCAGAATTTTCTTCATCAGATATTGACACTAACAAATCTACTTTTTTATTTTTATTAGAGTACATTTGTTCTTTGTTGAAAAGGGTTGATTATTTTGGATATTGAGGTAACTAGTTCTTTTTCAAGACTAGCTAACATTTTATTTCTGCTTATTAATCTTCTGTGTTTTCAGAGGTTTTTTTCCAGTTCCTGATACTAGGGAATGGAATAGGCTGCGAATTTTCTTTTATTCCTCCTTCAAGGGTTTTAAATTATTTTCTTTTTTGCCGGCAGTTAGTTTTCAGTTTTGAGGGTTCCCCAATTTAATGGGGCTATCTCTACTCCTGCTAAATATGCTATTGTTTCTATAGCAAAATAGTATTTATTTTTTTCCTTCAGATGGTTGTATCTTATTTAAGGAAAATTATTTATTTTCAGGTACTTTTCTTGGACCTGTAATTTATTTGGATGATGTTGCAATTGCTTCATTTTTCTGTTTGGATACTTTAATATCAAGTATCAGATTATGATTTATTTAGCATTGTTAAAGGGACAAGATCTACTTCTCATTTGAAGTTCAGACTAAGTGCTATTGCATTGTCTTGTTATTTTGCATTTTGTTGATTATGCAAGTCCAGTGTGTTGACTGGTCCTTTAACTTGATTAACATGCTAATAATGTCATTTGTGTCTTCATTTTATTGTATATTTTCAAAAATGAGGTTTAATCTATGTCTTTAGCTGTTTTAGCTTGAAGAATTTTGTGATTTCTAAAAAACCCATATTTCTTTTTTTCCAAGATAATCAATTATTTGGTTCATAATTGGATTCAATTCTTAACTGTTACTCTGGGCTTCAAGTTTGAGTTCTAAGACTAAATTTTAAGATTATATTAGTTTTGTTGTTCTTACTAAGGAACGAAATTCTAATTTCTTACCCAAGTAACATGTTTTTAATTGTAAGTTTTTTTCAGTTCAAAATCAGCTCCTTAAATTTGCATGTATGTGCTGTATTCCAGCTTGGCTGGTAAGGGGCAGGTTAAGACTTTTTTTAAATTTTGTTTGGTTCTATTCGGTCCAAATTTCTTAGGTTTTGGGTACAGAATAAGATTCAGAGTAAAACCGTCTGTGAGAAGTCTTTTTTTCTCTCTTTTATTCCAGCTATTCCAGTAAGACTAACACTTTCCTTAAGTGTGTTTCAGACCTATATATTTTGGGTATTGGTGAAGCGCGGCTGGTCACCCGTTGGGGCTCAAGCGCTGCTCAGTCCTGGAGTTTTCTGGGGTATTTATTCCAGTTCCATTTTTTTGGAAATGGCTTTTGGGGTTTTATTCAAGACTAAACATTGTTCTAAAGATAGAAAATCTTTTTGAATTGTCATATAAGTATACCATCTTTTAGAATGTTGTTTATATGGTCTATTTTGCCTTTTTTTTGGTCAGTGATGCATTATTTGTTTACAATAGATACAATAGATGCATATCTTCTGTTTTCATTTCAGATTTTTATTTTCTGAGATTCTCTTTTTTTGACAAGCATTACCAATTTGTTGCTTTTCCTTCTGGTCTAGCGACAGTTCTAGGAATCTTTTCAAGGTTCTCAGTGTTCCTTATTTGGACTGTCTCATGGTACTGGCTCAGTCTTTTCGTTCTGCGGAATCTCATACGATTTAACTTGTTGTTTCCTCAAGTCATGGTTAGAGGATCTTTTTATCAAAAGCTCCTTGATTCCTCTCACACAAGGGTCACCTTTTTTAGGTTTCCAGATAGATTGTGTCAATGTCTTTGTCTCTAACAGACAAGTGACAATTTATTGGGTTCAGTTTGTTGCTATATATGCATGGAAGTTTTAGGTCTCATGGCTGCAGCATTTGATTCGATTCCCTTTTGCTCATTTTCATAGGAAACCTTTCCAGTTTTTTTATGCTGAATAATGGTGCAGGGATTCTAGGATATCACTTTTTATATCTTTGAATCCTAATGTTTAACGATCTTTGATCGGTGGTTAAGTTCATCATCATTTAGTTCTACGGGTCTCTTCGGTTCTTTCAACCTAGACCATGATCTTTACAGATGCGACTCTTTCAGGTTGGGAGGCTGTCTGAGGATCTCTGTCAGCACAAGGGGTTTTGGAAATCTCAGGAGGCGAGATTACCACTCAATATTTTGGAACTCCGTGCGATTTTAAGAGCTCTTCAGTTCTGGCCTCTTCTGAAGAGAGAATCGTTTATTTGTTTTCAGACAGACAATGTCACAACCGTGGCGTATGTCAATCATCAAGGGGGAACTCACAGTCCTCAGGCTATGAAAGAAGTATCTCGGATACTTGTATGGGCGGAATCTAGCTCCTGTCTAATTTCTGTGGTTCATATCCCAGGTATAGACAATTGGGAAGCGGATTATCTCAGTCGCCAGATGTTACATCCGGGCGAATGGTCTCTTCATTCAGAGATATTTCTTCAGATTGTTCAAATCTGGGGACTTCCAGAAATAGATCTGATGGCCTCTCATCTAAACAAGAAACTTCCCAGGTATCTGTCCAGATCCAGGGATTCGCAGGCGGAAGCAGTGGACGCGCTGTCGCTTCCTTGGAATTATCATCCTGCTTATATCTTTCCGCCTCTAGTTCTTCTTCCGAAAGTGATTTCCAAAATCCTAATGGAGCGGTCATTTGTACTGCTGGTGGCTCCAGCATTGCCTCACAGGTTTTGATATGCGGATCTCGTTCGGATGGCCAGTTGCCAACCTTGGACACTTCCGTTCTGGCCAGACCTTCTGTCTCAAGGCCCATTTTTTTCCATCAGGATCTCAAATCATTAAATTTGAAGGTATGGAAATTGAACGCTTAATTCTTAGTCATAGAGGTTTTTCTGACTCAGTAATTAATACTATGTTACAGGCTCGTAAATTTGTGTCTAGGAAGATCTATTACCGAGTCTGGAAGACTTACATTTCTTGGTGTTCTTCACATAAATTCTCTTGGTTTTCTTTTAGAACTCCTAGAATTTTTCAATTTCTTCAAGATGGTTTGGATAAGGGTTTGTCTGCAAGTTCTTTGAAAGGACAAATCTCTGCTCTTTCTGTTCTTTTTCACAGAAAGATTGCTAATCTTCCTGATATTCATTGTTTTGTACAGGCTGTGGTTCGTATCAAGCCTGTCATTAAGTCACTCTCTCCTCCTTGGAGTCTCAATTTGGTGCTGAGGGCTTTACAGGCTCCTCCGTTTGAACCTATGCATTCTCTGGACATTAAATTACTTTCTTGGAAAGTATTGTTCCTTTTGGCTATCTCTTCTGCTAAGAAGAGTTTCTGAATTATCTGCTCTTTCTTGTGAATCTCCTTTTCTGATTTTTCATCAGGATAAGGCAGTGTTACGGACTTCATTTAAATTTCTACTTAAGGTTGTGAATTCTAACGACATTAGTAGAGAAATTGTTGTCCCTTCATTGTGTCCAAATCCTAATAATTCTCTAGAGAGGTTCTTTGCATTCTTTGGATGTAGTTAGAGTTTTGAAATATGTTGAAACTTCTAAAGATTTTAGAACGACTTCTAGTCTATTTGTTATCTTTTCTGGTTCTAGGAAAGGTCAGAAGGCTTCTGCCATTTCTTTGGCGTCCTGGTTTAAATCTTTGATTCATCATGCTTATGTGGAATCGGGTAAAACCCCGCCTCAAAAGATTACGGCTCATTCTACTAGGTCAGTTTCTACTTCCTGGGCTTTTAGGAATGAAGCTTCTGTTGATCAGATTTGCAAAGCAGCAATTTGGTCTTATTTGCTTATTTTTACTAAATTCTACCATTTTGATGTGTTTTCTTCTTCTGAAGCAGTTTTTGGTAGAAAAGCACTTCAGGCAGCTGTTTCAGTTTGATTCTTCTGCTTATGTTTTCAGTTTTTTTCTTTATAAGATTAAAACTTTTTGGTTTGGGTTGTGGATTATTTTTTCAGCGGAATTGGCTGTCTTTATTTATCCCTCCCTCTCTAGTGACTCTTGCGTGGAAGTTCCACATCTTGGGTATCTGCTATCCCATACATCACTAGCTCATGGACTCTTGCTAATTACATGAAAGAAAACATAATTTATGTAAGAACTTACCTGATAAATTCATTTCTTTCATATTAGCAAGAGTCCATGAGGCCCACCCTTTTTGTGGTGGTTATGATTTTTTTTTGTATAAAGCACAATTATTCCAATTCCTTATTTTTGATGCTTTCGCTCCTTTCTTATCACCCCACTTCTTGGCTATTCATTAAACTGAATTGTGGGTGTGGTGAGGGGTGTATTTATAGGCATTTTGAGGTTTGGGAAACTTTGCCCCTCCTGGTAGGAATGTATATCCCATACGTCACTAGCTCATGGACTCTTGCTAATATGAAAGAAATGAATTTATCAGGTAAGTTCTTACATAAATTATGTTTTTCATTACTTAAGCTATGGTTTGGCACTTTATGCATTAATATAAAGTTCTAAATATATGTATTGTAGTTATATTTGCCATGAGTCAAGTTTATGCATATTTCCTTTTGCAGATTATCAGTTTCATATTTGGGAATAAACATATTTAGGAAAACATTTTCTTACCTGGGGGTATAGTCTTTTCTCAATTGACTGCTTTTTCATTAAATTTTGCGGGCAAAATTAGTCTTTCTTTTACAAGATACGATGAGTCCACGGATTTCATCCTTGTGGGATATCGCCTCCTGGTCAGCAGGAGGAGGCAAAGAGCACCACAGCAGAGCTGTATATATATAGCTCCTCCCTTCCCTCCCACTCCAGTCATTCTCTTTGCCTGTGTTAGTGATAGGAAGAGGTAAAGTGAGGTGTTAGTTTAGATTCTTCAATCAAGAGTTTATTATTTTTAAAATGGTACCAGAGTGTGCTATTTTACTATAGGTTGTAGCTGTATTCCTTGTCAGCCTCTAAAGTAGAGCTACAGGTGGATTTAAAGCAATGGGAACTGGTGGGGTTTTACCCTCACTACGCCTCCCATACTATTGCTGCGCTTCTGGTTTGATGGTCTTAGCAAATGGTAACTAAGGCCCTTTCTGTATCCACAGAACTGCATGAGGGAGAAGACCTCTTGATCCTTTGAGACGTTTCATGCTGTCGCTCAGCATAGAGGTAAGTGCAGTCTTTATTTTTCTGGGCCATGCTACCTCAGAAATGGCTGTACTTTCAGTTGTTGGGAATCAGAGGCTCTCTGGAAGGGCTTTCCTATTTTACATAGTGTGGGGTTGTCATGCATCATGTCATCAGGCACTATAGTTTATTCCTTTCACATGTCTGGGTTAATGAACTGTTTCTGTAAGGGCTCCCTACGGGTGATTACCTAATGTGTACCAGGGACTGACGCTCTATATATTGATATACCCCGGGAATGGGGATGAGTCTTTCAAAGGCAGTTCTGGATCAGAAGCGACATGTCTTTGTATGACTCCCGGCGGCTTATCACTAGTTTAACAGCCGACAGGGAAGTTTATCCTATATAACACTTAAATAGTGTATAGGATTCTTATGATTACAGTTTTATACATGATAATCCCTGTTACTTTCGCTTTCTATTGAAAATTGGAAGCCGACAGGCAGGCTGATCATATTTAGACACAAAATAGGTTTCGGAACTTACAGAATGAGTTATCCTGTTTTAGTGAGATATACAGGATTGTTACATGTTCCTTTTCTTACCAGTACCCCTTATCACTACGGCTTATGTTTATCAGCCGACAGGGAGATGTTTGTTGCCATTCATGAATGTATTTAACATGTTGGGGGGACTTTTGAGAGGGCAGCCGGCAGGGAGATTTGTACCTATCAGTTTATTGAAAGCTGAATACGGGTTTGTTTTTAATTTTGTTCTCCCGGCGGCTTCGTTTTGGCTTCACCATGTTTGTCCGCACAGGAGATTGAACTCGATACGCCTACGGAGCTTCGTTACGCGCCATTGTGTGTTCGCCATTCGGCTAAATATTGATCTCCCGGCGGCTCCATTTTGTCTTTACATGATGTAGCTCGATACGCCCACGGAAGGGGCGGAGCTTTGTTACGAGTCATTGTGTGTGCGCTGTTTGGCTAATTTTTCTAACGGAACACCGGATGCCTCCTCGGCTGTGTTTTACAAGCATACAGTTGAGAGGTTTTTCGCGCCGCTTGAGGAGTCTTTTTGTGTGCATGGGACGCTTTCTCTGTCACGTAAAATAGGCAGAGAGGCGTCGCAAGCACGCAGTATTTCAGACACTTTCCATTTTTATGCCTATTGTCAGTGTCCCTTTCAGGGATAGACAGAACTCTTAATGGAAACAATCAACTGGTCTTTCCTGAGTGATGTAATTGGGATTTAAATGAAACCGTGAAAGGTTTAACTGTTTTTTTCTGTATTATCAGTTGCATAAAGCAGTACATTTATTTTTGGCAACTGTCCCACACATTTTGTTACTTTTGTGTTATATCTTGATTCTAATATGGAACATTCTCAGATTGTTCTGTTCCCAATGTTTTAAGAGAAATCTTTTTCAGAATTATATGCTTTAAGCAGCATTCTAACACTTGCAAATGCTTAATGCCATGCTTGCTTCTAGTACCTTTTCAAAAGGGGGCATATAAATTAGACAAGTTTATTTAAAATAAAACATGGCACAAAAGGGGGACTTTTGATCTCTTTACACTCTAACTAATAGCTGTTCTTGAAATAAACTTTTTGTTAACCTAAGTTTTTTTCTGCTCAGTGAAATATCTAGTTACTTTTTTAAGATTAGAGTCAGTAACATTTTTTAGTCAAGTGTCCCACGATGGGTGCCCTTTTACTGTCGCCTTGCCTATATCCTTCGATTGGCAGGCGCCCAAATTTGCATGCAAATTTCTGAAGGGTGACTACGTTATGCAATATTGCATGCACATATCATTTGCTTTTGTACAATAAAGTAAATAGTCTCAGTTTTAACAGTTAAAGTGACAGTAAGGGTCTTTTTTTATTAGGACATTACTGCTGTTCCTTGGTGTGCATTCATCCTTTGTGACTTAGGATGGAACAGAAGCATACAACTATAGAGTTTCCTTTAAAGTGCATGTAAAGTCAACCTACTTGCTCTGCATCATAGTGTGTATTTTATAAATTAATAGTGAGTTTCAGTCATCAAAATCGCTACATCGAATTAAAAAAGCAAATATTTAATAATTAGCTTTGTGTTCTTATCGGTGATTCCTCCGCCCGACATTATGGTCCCACATAATTTTTTTGATTGACAGTTCTATTTAGAACTATTTTTCTTTTCCCTGGGGCGTCAGGCCGGTTCTTACCTACGTCACGCTAATCTACTGCGCATGCGGAAACTACTGGATGATGTTTCCACCGCAATGCGCGTCCGTGATTCGCGCATGCGCAATACCTCGAAGGGATAATTTATTCAATCTAGTGAAACGAGGTGCCGAGGTTTACAGCGTACTGATAGCTGAACGCATGCGCGTATTGTATGCTAAAAGTAAACGCATGCGCAAATTAGAGCCCGGATCGTGAAAGCGATGTCATCGAGTGGGTGTTAGCTCTTACAATGATGCTGGGGCAAAACCAGGAAGAAGATGGTTGGGAGGAGTTCTATGCATAGAACGCAGCTAACAAAAAACAACTAAGAGGAATAACCTCTTACAAAAGGTACATATGTGTAGCACTCAAATTCCCTTGATTGGTAATGTGGACAGAGTATTGAGTGGCGGATAAACTAGGCTATTAAAATATAACTTTTATTGGGACTTATTAAAAGGATAGGACAAAACAATTAAAATTACAGAAACTGGAATCAATCTGATTAGGGACAGTGATGAAGGTAACACTTTGTGTGAAATTATATATCGTAAGAGATATTAATATATCTGGTTAGTATCTCTAAGTGCTCCAACTATTGTGTTATTTCTATATGTTAGTAATTTTATCACTAACGATGAAACTGTATTAGATTAAAGATATTGAATATATCTAGATGGTAACTCCAGATAATCAAATTTGTATAAGTCTTTCTATTCGTGGTAATACACAATCAATCACAGCTTGCTAAATATGCTATTTGTTCTTTAGCTAGTCATGCACACAATTGGTGTTCACAAGGTGAAGTGGTTATGGCATATTGTGGTATACCATGTACATCAAATTCACATAATCTGTGAGGTATAGAGAGCGTCGTTAACTATTCGTAACTGGTATCAAACCCTCATGATTATATCACACTTAAGTCGGGGTATATATTGTGCACTTATAAATTGGTCAGAAGTAACTGTGACTCAGTTAGATTTTAAAGATTAAATCCCTTAAAGTCAAATGTATATACTTTGGGAAATTAGGATATTAGTAACACAACTTCTCTTGATGCATAAATGTACATCTATATTTAGTACCAGTTAGATTGTATAGAAGGATATCACTCCTGGACCAAATTATAGTTATTCACTCATTTATAGAGTCGAGTTCAAAAATTGGCTCCTGAGTGTTTCAGTCACCGACTGGTTAAAGGTAATTTTATCCAGTATGTAACTTAGTGTACTACTAAACTCTCATCCAATCACGTGGTTACATCTATAATAGTATTGCTATGTATGTTACATCAACGCTATTGTATGTTATAGTGTGGTCAATACTATATATTAATTCCACTCACTCACTTTTGTCTGGTTGGTAACATGTAAGGCAAAGCCATAAACATTTATTTCAGTAATATTAAGTGTTACTATATTACCATCCAATTACCTGGTAACTCATATAGTAGTATTGCTAAATATATTAGACCATTGCTATTGTATGCAATGGTGTATTAAATACTATAGTATGGTATAGTGTTAACCAGTTTTAAATATTGTGTGCACACATTAGCTTGTATCACGTTGATCTCACTTAGGAATTAACCACACATATTATTTATATCAATGTCACAAATGACGATTTAGTAGCTAGATAAGCTAATTTTAGTAACATAACAGGTTACTTATGTATACAGTTACAGAGAGCCATATTCACCATAGAGAGATAGCAGTATTGTGTATAGTAGCACCGGAATTTAATGGTACCTATAATACTTTTGACGGTTTGCTATATCTCCTTGTATATATCATTGTCTATAAGTCTCTCATTGTAACCATAACCATATTATCTATGAGTTTCTCTTTGTAAACCTATAAGTCTTTCCTTGTAACCATAACCTGGTGATATAGCTTATACTGCTTCTAGTAACAACGGTTTAAGTTTTATCTAACTGTCCCCAATCTTTATAGTCAAAGTAATTTGTCTGGGCTTTTCAGAATAGCTATAGCTATATTCCAGTATTTGAGCTGCCAATAAGCTTGACGAATTAAGTTTAAATAGTTAGAAAAAGATTTGTTTCTGCTAAGTTAAAAACATATATTTTACGGAGCCCATCAACTCCCAACCTCCCCTGACATGTTTCGCCGACAAACTCGGCTTTTTCAAAGGGTTTACCGAGGTTACGGTCTGGCGGGTATTTATGCCTGGTAACTCCGCCTATTTTGAAAGACTGACCTATCAGCGTATCTGGGTGTGAGTGTTTTACTGGTAACGTTCCAGTGACACTCCTCTAGTCCTAGCCAATGGGTGTAATTGTTGTGCTGGTAGTATTCCAGCTGACTTCTTCGATCTGACAGGTATGCACCAAAGCATATCGTGTCTGATTACCGTGCTCATCCATTTAATATTAAGCATTGTTTCAACATGTTTATACTTCTTACATTCATTTATACTTTTTCGCAGTGATTTCTTAGTATTATATTTCGTCAATAATACTATGTTTTACTTCGATCATATATGTCATAAGATGTTATCTTCACTGGTAGCAATACAATTTTTTCCATATAACATACTATGATGTTATATTCGTCTTGAATGTTTTAACGGATCACTGATTCTCTTCAATAGTTCACCAAATCACTCGCTGACTGCGTTAGTGTAATATTAGATCTGGGGAACCATTTTTTACTTTCAGCACTGTGTGTATTGTGAGACATTATATCAACTAGATGTCTCTGTGTTTGACATATCCTGTCAGATTCCTGTTACATAGCAGATATCAGATGGCGTTTATGGTTTGTAAACCCAGGTAATTATTAACCCATACATCTCCTTGGATGATATTACTTGATCCAGCCAGGGATGTACCCAATCCCCCACTTTAAAAGCACTCAGCATATCTAAATTACAAATTCAGTGTCAAAGAAATTAATAACAAATACATAAATCCCATGTTCCGTTTGAACCTTTACATTCCATAGATATTAAGTTGTTATCTTGGAAAGTTTTGTTTTTAGTAGCTATCTCTTCTGCTCGAAAAGTCTCAGAATTATCTGCCTTACAGTACGATTCAGCTTACCTGGTGTTCCACGCAGATAAGGTAGTTTTGCGTACCAAACCTGGTTTCCTTCCTAAAGTGGTTTCTAATAAGAATATTAACCAGGAAATGGTTGTTCCTTCTCTGTGTCCTAATCCTTCTTCGAAAAAGGAACGTCTTTTGCACAATCTTGATGTAGTTCGTGCTCTAAAGTTCTATTTGCAAGCAACTAAGGATTTCAGACAAACATCTTCCTTGTTTGTTATCTATTCTGGTAAGAGTAGAGGTCAGAAAGCGACTGCTACCTCTCTTTCCTTTTGGCTGAAAAGCATAATCCGTTTGGCTTATGAGACTGCTGGCCAGCAGCCTCCTGAAACTATTACTGCTCATTCTACCTGAGCAGTGGCTTCCTCATGGGCTTTTAAAAACGAGGCTTCTGTTGAACAGATTTATAAGGCAGCGACTTGGTCTTCACTGCATACTTTTTCAAAATTTTACAAATTCGATACTTTTGCTTCTTCGGAGGCTATTTTTGGGAGAAAGGTTTTGCAAGCAGTGGTGCCTTCGGTTTAAGGTACCTGCCTTGTTCCCTCCCTTCATCCGTGTCCTAAAGCTTTGGTATTGGTATCCCACAAGTAAAGGATGAATCCGTGGACTGGATACACCTTGCAAGAGAAAACAGAATTTATGCTTACCTGATAAATTACTTTCTCTTGCGGTGTATCCAGTCCACGGCCCGCCCTGGCAATTAAGTCAGGTAAAATTTCTCCAACATTGGTGTGTCCGGTCCACGGCGTCATCCTTACTTGTGGGATATTCTCTTCCCCAACAGGAAATGGCAAAGAGTCCCAGCAAAGCTGGTCACATGATCCCTCCTAGGCTCCGCCCACCCCAGTCATTCTCTTTGCCGTTGCACAGGCAACATCTCCACGGAGATGGTTAAGAGTTTTTTGGTGTTTAAATGTAGTTTTTATTCTTCTATCAAGTGTTTGTTATTTTAAAATAGTGCTGGTATGTACTATTTACTCTGAAACAGAAAAGGATGAAGATTTCTGTTTGTAAGAGGAAGATGATTTTAGCAGACAGTAACTAAAATCGATTGCTGTTTCCACACAGGACTGTTGAGATGAAGTAACTTCAGTTGGGGGAAACAGTTAGCAGACTTTTCTGCTTAAGGTATGACTAGCCATATTTCTAACAAGACCATGTAATGCTGGAAGGCTGTCATTTCCCCTCATGGGGACCGGTAAGCCATTTTCTTAGCAAATATAAAAGAATAAAGGGCTTAAAAAAAGGGCTTAAAAACTGGTAGACATTTTTATGGGCTAAAACGATTGCTTTATTGGGGCATATTATGCAGATTGTAGCTAATAATTGGCATTATAATCTTGGGGAACGTTTAAAAAACGGCAGGCACTGTGTTGGACACCTTTTTTTAGTCTGGGGGCCTTTCTAGTTATAGACTGAGCCTCATTTTCGCGCCATTACTGCGCAGTTGTTTTTGGAGAGCAAGGCATGCAGATGCATGTGTGAGGATCTAAGAATCACTAAAAAAGCTTCTAGAAGGCGTCATTTGGTATCGTATTCCCCTCTGGGCTTGGTTGGGTCTCAGCAAAGCATATAGCTGGGACTGTATAGGGGTTAAATTTGAAAACGGCTCCGGTTCCGTTAATTTAAGGGTTAAAGCTCTGAAATTTGCTGTGCAATACTTTTAATGCTTTAAGACAATTCCTTCATACTTTTTCACATATTCAGTAATAAAGTGTTTTCAGTTTGAAATTTAAAGTGACAGTAACGGTTTTATTTTAAAAGTTTTTTGTGCTTTGTTGACAAGTTTAAGCCTGTTTAACATGTCTGTACCATCAGATAAGCTATGTTCTATATGTATGAAAGCCAATGTGTCTCCCCATTTAAATTTATGTGATAATTGTGCCATAGTGTCCAAACAAAGTAAGGACAGTAATGCCACAGATAATGATATTGCCCAAGATGATTCCTCAAATGAGGGGAGTAAACATACTACATCATCCCCTACTGTGTCTACACCAGTTATGCCCACACAGGAGGCCCCTAGTACTTCTAGTGCGCCAATACTTATTACCATGCAACAATTAACGGCTGTAATGGATAACTCCATAGCAAATCTTTTATCCAAAATGCCTACTTATCAGAGAAAGCGCGATTGCTCTGTTTTAAACACTGAAGAGCAAGAGGACGCTGATAACTGTTCTGACATACCCTCACACCAATCTCAAGGGGCCATGAGGGAGGTTTTGTCTGATGGAGAAATCTCAGATTCAGGAAAAATTTCTCATCAAGCTGAACCTGATGTTGTGACATTTAAATTTAAATTAGAACATCTCCGCGCACTGCTTAAGGAGGTGTTATCTACTCTGGATGATTGTGACAATTTGGTCATTCCAGAGAAATTATGTAAGATGGACAAGTTCCTAGAGGTTCCGGTGCCCCCCGACGCTTTTCCTATACCCAAGCGGGTGGCGGACATAGTAAATAAAGAGTGGGAAAGGCCCGGCATACCTTTTTGTCCCCCCCCCCCCTATATATAAGAAATTATTTCCTATAGTCGACCCCAGAAAGGACTTATGGCAGACAGTCCCCAAAGTCGAGGGGGCGGTTTCTACTCTAAACAAACGCACTACTATTCCTATCAAAGATAGTTGTGCTTTCAAAGATCCTATGGATAAAAAATTAAAGGGTTTGCTTAAAAAGATTTTTGTACAGCAAGGTTACCTTCTACAACCAATTTCATGCATTGTTCCTGTCACTACGGCAGCGTGTTTCTGGTTCGAGGAACTAGAAAAGTCGCTCAATAAAGAATCTTCGTATGAGGAGGTTATGGACAGAGTTCAAGCACTTAAATTGGCTAACTTTTGTTTTAGATGCCGCTTTGCAATTAGCTAGATTAGCGGCGAAAAATTCAGGGTTTGCTATCGTGGCGCGCAGAGCGCTTTGGCTAAAGTCTTGGTCAGCGGATGTGTCTTCCAAGACAAAATTGCTTAACATTCCTTTCAAAGGTAAAACATTATTTGGACCTGATTTGAAAGAGATTATTTCAGACATCACTGGGGGAAAGGGCCACGCCCTCCCACAGGATAGGTCTTTTAAGGCTAAAAATAAGCCTAATTTTCGTCCCTTTCGCAGAAACGGACCAGCCTCTAATTCTGCATCCTCTAAGCAAGAGGGTAATACTTCACAACTCAAACCAGCCTGGAAACCAATGCAAGGCTGGAACAAGGGTAAGCAGGCCAAGAAGCCTACCACTGCTACCAAAACAGCATGAAGGGATAGCCCCCGATCCGGGACCGGATCTAGTGGGGGGCAGACTTTCTCTCTTTGCTCAGGCTTGGGCAAGAGATGTTCAGGATCCTTGGGCGCTAGAAATAGTTTCTCAAGGTTATCTCCTGGAATTCAAGGAACTACCCCCAAGGGGAAGGTTCCACAGGTCTCAATTATCTTCAAACCAAATAAAGAGACAGGCATTCTTACATTGTGTAGAAGACCTGTTAAAGATGGGAGTGATACATCCAGTTCCAATAAGAGAACAAGGGATGGGATTTTATTCCAATCTGTTCATAGTTCCCAAAAAAGAGGGAACATTCAGACCAATTTTGGATCTAAAGATCCTAAACAAATTTCTCAGGGTACCATCGTTAAAAATGGAAACTATTCGAACGATCCTACCTACTATCCAGGAAAATCAATTTATGACTACCGTGGATTTAAAGGATGCGTACCTACATATTCCTATCCACAAGGAACATCATCAGTTCCTAAGGTTCGCTTTTCTGGACAAGCATTACCAGTTTGTGGCACTTCCATTCGGATTAGCCACTGCTCCAAGGATTTTCACAAAGGTACTAGGGTCCCTTCTAGCGGTTCTAAGACCAAGGGGCATTGCAGTAGTACCTTACTTGGACGACATCCTGATTCAAGCGTCGTCCCTGTCAAAAGCAAAGGCTCATACGGACATCGTCCTAGCCTTTCTCAGATCTCACGGATGGAAGGTGAACAAAGAAAAAAGTTCTCTGTCCCCGTCAACAAGAGTTCCCTTCTTGGGAACAATAATAGATTCCTTAGAAATGAGGATTTTTCTGACAGAGGTCAGAAAATCAAAACTTCTAAGCTCTTGTCAAGTACTTCATTCTGTTCCTCGTCCTTCCATAGCGCAGTGCATGGAAGTAATAGGATTGATGGTTGCAACAATGGACATAGTTCCTTTTGCACGAATTCATCTAAGACCATTACAACTGTGCATGCTCAGACAGTGGAATGGGGATTATACAGACTTGTCTCCGACGATTCAAGTAGATCAAAAGACCAGAGATTCACTCCGTTGGTGGCTGACCCTGGACAATCTGTCACAGGGAATGAGCTTCCGCAGACCAGAGTGGGTCATTGTCACGACCGACGCCAGCCTAGTGGGCTGGGGCGCGATCTGGGAATCCCTGAAAGCTCAGGGTCTATGGTCTCGGGAAGAGTCTCTTCTCCCGATAAACATTCTGGAACTGAGAGCGATATTCAATGCTCTCAGAGCTTGGCCTCAACTAGCAAAGGCCAAATTCATAAGGTTTCAGTCAGACAACATGACGACCGTTGCATATATCAATCATCAGGGGGGAACAAGGAGTTCCCTGGCAATGAAAGAAGTGACCAAAATAATTCAATGGGCAGAGGATCACTCCTGCCACCTGTCTGCGATCCACATCCCAGGTGTGGAAAACTGGGAGGCGGATTATCTGAGTCGTCAGACATTCCATCCGGGGGAGTGGGAACTCCACCCGGAAATCTTTGCCCAAATAACTCAATTATGGGGCATTCCAGACATGGATCTGATGGCGTCTCGTCAGAACTTCAAGGTTCCTTGCTACGGGTCCAGATCCAGGGATCCCAAGGCGACTCTAGTAGATGCACTAGTAGCACCTTGGACCTTCAACCTAGCTTATGTATTCCCACCGTTTCCTCTCATCCCCAGGCTGGTAGCCAGGATCAATCAGGAGAGGGCCTCGGTGATCTTGATAGCTCCTGCGTGGCCACGCAGGACTTGGTATGCAGACCTGGTGAATATGTCATCGGCTCTACCATGGAAGCTACCTTTGAGACAGGACCTTCTTGTTCAGGGTCCATTCGAACATCCGAATCTGGTTTCCCTCCAACTGACGGCTTGGAGATTGAACGCTTGATTTTATCAAAGCGTGGGTTTTCAGATTCTGTAATAGATACTCTGATTCAGGCTAGAAAGCCTGTAACTAGAAAAATTTACCATAAAATATGGAAAAAATATATCTGTTGGTGTGAATCTAAAGGATTCCCATGGAACAAGATAAAAATTCCTAAGATTCTATCCTTTCTACAAGAAGGTTTGGAGAAAGGATTATCTGCAAGTTCTCTAAAGGGACAGATCTCTGCTTTATCTGTTTTACTTCACAAAAAACTGGCAGCCGTGCCAGATGTTCAAGCATTTGTTCAGGCTCTGGTTAGGATCAAGCCTGTTTACAGACCTTTGACTCCTCCCTGGAGTCTAAATCTAGTTCTTTCAGTTCTACAAGGGGTTCCGTTTGAACCTTTACATTCCATAGATATTAAGTTACTATCTTGGAAAGTTTTGTTTTTAGTTGCAATTTCTTCTGCTAGAAGAGTTTCAGAGTTATCTGCTCTGCAGTGTTCTCTGCCCTATCTGGTGTTCCATGCAGATAAGGTGGTTTTGCGTACTAAGCCTGGCTTTCTTCCGAAAGTTGTTTCCAACAAAAATATTAACCAGGAGATAGTTGTACCTTCTTTGTGTCCGAATCCAGTTTCAAAGAAGGAACGTTTGTTACACAATTTGGACGTAGTCCGTGCTCTAAAATTCTATTTAGAGGCTACTAAAGATTTCAGACAAACATCTTCCTTGTTTGTTGTTTATTCTGGTAAAAGGAGAGGTCAAAAAGCGACTTCTACCTCTCTTTCCTTTTGGCTTAAAAGCATTATCCGATTGGCTTATGAGACTGCCGGACGGCAGCCTCCTGAAAGAATCACAGCTCACTCCACTAGGGCTGTGGCTTCCACATGGGCCTTCAAGAACGAGGCTTCTGTTGACCAGATATGTAAGGCAGCGACTTGGTCTTCACTGCACACTTTTGCCAAATTTTACAAATTTGATACTTTTGCTTCTTCGGAGGCTATTTTTGGGAGAAAGGTTTTGCAAGCCGTGGTGCCTTCCGTTTAGGTAACCTGATTTGCTCCCTCCCTTCATCCGTGTCCTAAAGCTTTGGTATTGGTTCCCACAAGTAAGGATGACGCCATGGACCGGACACACCAATGTTGGAGAAAACAGAATTTATGCTTACCTGATAAATTACTTTCTCCAACGGTGTGTCCGGTCCACGGCCCGCCCTGGTTTTTTTAATCAGGTCTGATGAATTATTTTCTCTAACTACAGTCACCACGGTATCATATGATTTCTCCTATATATATTTCCTCCTGTCCGTCGGTCGAATGACTGGGGTGGGCGGAGCCTAGGAGGGATCATGTGACCAGCTTTGCTGGGACTCTTTGCCATTTCCTGTTGGGGAAGAGAATATCCCACAAGTAAGGATGACGCCGTGGACCGGACACACCGTTGGAGAAAGTAATTTATCAGGTAAGCATAAATTCTGTTTTTTTTTGTTTAACCCCTTAATGAACGCAGCACTTTTCCATTTTCTGTCCGTTTGGGACCAAGGTTATTTTTACATTTCTGCAGTGTTTGTGTTTAGCTGTAATTCTCCTCTTACTCATTTACTGTACCCACACATATTGTATACCGTTTTTCTCACCATTAAATGGACTTTCTAAAGATACCATTATTTCTTTCTTGTAATTAGCAAGAGTCCATGAGCTAGTGACGTATGGGATATACATTCCTACCAGGAGGGGCAAAGTTTCCCAAACCTTAAAATGCCTATAAATACACCCCTCACCACACCCACAATTCAGTTTTACAAACTTTGCCTCCGATGGAGGTGGTGAAGTAAGTTTGTGCTAGATTCTACGTTGATATGCGCTCCGCAGCAAGTTGGAGCCCGGTTTTCCTCTCAGCGTGCAGTGAATGTCAGAGGGATGTGAGGAGAGTATTGCCTATTTGAATGCAGTGATCTCCTTCTACGGGGTCTATTTCATAGGTTCTCTGTTATCGGTCGTAGAGATTCATCTCTTACCTCCCTTTTCAGATCGACGATATACTCTTATATATACCATTACCTCTGCTGATTCTCGTTTCAGTACTGGTTTGGCTTTCTACAAACATGTAGATAAGTGTCCTGGGGTAAGTAAATCTTATTTTCTGTGACACTCTAAGCTATGGTTGGGCACTTTATTTATAAAGTTCTAAATATATGTATTCAAACATTTATTTGCCTTGACTCAGAATGTTCAACATTCCTTATTTTTCAGACAGTCAGTTTCATATTTGGGATAAATGCATTTGTTTCAATCATTTTTTCTTACCTTAAAAAAATTTGACTTTTTCCCTGTGGGCTGTTAGGCTCGCGGGGGCAGAAAATGCTTCATTTTATTGCGTCATTCTTGGCGCAGACTTTTTTGGCGCAAAATTTTTTTTCTGTTTCCGGCGTCATACGTGTCGCCGGAAGTTGCGTCATTTTTTGACTTTTTTTTGCGTCAAAAATGTCGGCGTTCCGGATGTGGCGTCATTTTTGGCGCCAAAAGCATTTAGGCGCCAAATAATGTGGGAGTCTTTTTTGGCGCTAAAAAATATGGGCGTCATTTTTGTCTCCACATTATTTAAGTCTCATTATTTATTGCTTCTGGTTGCTAGAAGCTTGTTCACTGGCATTTTTTTCCCATTCCTGAAACTGTCATTTAAGGAATTTGATCAATTTTGCTTTATATGTTGTTTTTTCTTTTACATATTGGAAGATGTTCCACGTTGCAACTGAGTCAGAAGATACTTCAGGAAAATCACTGCACAGTGCTGGAGCTACCAAGCTAAGTGTATCTGCTATAAACTTTTGGTATCTGTTTCTCCAGCTGTTATTTGTATTGCATGTCATGTCAAACTTATTAATGCAGATAAAATTTCCTTTAGTACTGTTACATTACCTGTTGCTGTTCCGTCAACATCTAATTTTCAGAGTGTTCCTGATAACATAAGAGATTTTATTTTTTAAATCCATTAAGAAGGCTATGTCTGTTATTTCTCCTTCTAGTATACATAAAAGTCTTTTAAAACTTCTCTTTTTTCAGATGAATTTTTAAATGAACATCATCATTCTGATAATGGTTCTTCTGGTTCAGAGGTTTCTGTCTCAGAGGTTGATGCTGATAAATCTTTGTATTTGCTCAAGATGGAATTTATTCGTTCTTTACTTAAAGAAGTGTTATTTGCATTAGAAATAGAGGATTCTGGTCCTCTTGATACTAAATGTAAACGTTTAAATAAGGTTTTTAAATCTCCTGTAGTTATTCCAGAAGTGTTTAATCTCCCTGAGGCTATTTCTGAAGTAATTTCCAGGGAATGGAATAATTTGGGTAATTTATTTACTCCTTCTAGACGTTTAAGCAAATTATATCCTGTGCCATCTGACAGATTAGAGTTTTGGGACAAAATCTCTAAGGTTATGGGGCTGTCTCTACTCCTGCTAATGTACTACTATTCCTACGGCAGATAGTACTTCTTTTAAGGATCCTTTCTAAGAAAAGCTTACTTATGTTCAGGTAATCTTCTTAGACCTGCTATATTTTTAGCGGATGTTGCTGCAGCTTCAACTTTTGGTTAGAAGCTTTAGCGCAACAAGTAACAGATCATAATTTTATAGCATTATTATTATTCTATAACATGCTAATAATTTTATTGGTGATACCATCTTTTGATATCATTAGAGTTGATGTCAGGTATATGTCTCTAGCTATTTTAGCTAGAAAAGCTTTATGGATTAAACTTGGAATGCTGACATGTCTTCTAAGTCAACTTTGCTTTCCCTTTCTTTCCAGGGTAAATAATCATTTTCGTTCCTTTCCTCACAACAAGGAACAAAAGCCTGATCCTTCATCCTCAGGAGCGGTATCAGTTTGGAAACTATTTCCAGTTTGGAATATATCCAAGCCTTATAGAAACCTATAGCCAGCTCCTAAGTACCTATGAAGGTGCGGCCCTTATTCCAGCTCAGCTGGTATGGGGCAGATTACGTTTCTCCAACATAGGTGTGTCCGGTCCACGGCGTCATCCTTACTTGTGGGATATTCTCTTCCCCAACAGGAAATGGCAAAGAGCCCAGCAAAGCTGGTCACATGATCCCTCCTAGGCTCCGCCTACCCCAGTCATTCTCTTTGCCGTTGTACAGGCAACATCTCCACGGAGATGGCTTAGAGTTTTTTAGTGTTTAACTGTAGTTTTTCATTATTCAATCAAGAGTTTGTTATTTTCAAATAGTGCTGGTACGTACTATTTACTCAGAAACAGAAAAGAGATGAAGAATTCTGTTTGTATGAGGAAAATGATTTTAGCAACCGTAACTAAAATCCATGGCTGTTCCACACAGGACTGTTGAGAGCAATTAACTTCAGTTGGGGGAACAGAGTGCAGTCTCTTACTGCTTGAGGTATGACACATTCTAACAAGACGATGTAATGCTGGAAGCTGTCATTTTCCCTATGGGATCCGGTAAGCCATGTTTATTACGATTGTAAATAAGGGCTTCACAAGGGCTTATTTAAACTGTAGACTTTTTCTGGGCTAAATCGATTGATTATTAACACATATTTAGCCTTGAGGAATCATTTTATCTGGGTATTTTGATATAATAATATCGGCAGGCACTGTTTTAGACACCTTATTCTTTAGGGGCTTTCCCAAAGCATAGGCAGAGTCTCATTTTCGCGCCGGTGTTGCGCACTTGTTTTTGAGAGGCATGGCATGCAGTCGCATGTGAGAGGAGCTCTGATACTTATAAAAGACTTCTGAAGGCGTCATTTGGTATCGTATTCCCCTTTGGGTTTGGTTGGGTCTCAGCAAAGCAGATACCAGGGACTGTAAAGGGGTTTAAAGCTTAAAACGGCTCCGGTTCCGTTATTTTAAGGGTTAAAACTTCCAAAATTGGTGTGCAATATTTTCAAAGCTTTAAGACGCTGTGGTGAAAATTTGGTGAATTTTGAACAATTCCTTCATGTTTTTTCGCAATTGCAGTAATAAAGTGTGTTCAGTTTAAAATTTAAAGTGACAGTAACGGTTTTATTTTAAAACGTTTTTTGTACTTTCTGATCAAGTTTATGCCTGTTTAACATGTCTGAGCTACCAGATAGACTGTGTTCTGAATGTGGGGAAGCCAGAATTCCTATTCATTTAAATAAATGTGATTTATGTGATAATGACAATGATGCCCAAGATGATTCCTCAAGTGAGGGGAGTAAGCATGGTACTGCATCATTCCCTCCTTCGTCTACACGAGTCTTGCCCACTCAGGAGGCCCCTAGTACATCTAGCGCGCCAATACTCCTTACTATGCAACAATTAACGGCTGTAATGGATAATTCTGTCAAAAACATTTTAGCCAAAATGAACCCTTGTCAGCGTAAGCGTGGCTGCTCTGTTTTAGTTACTGAAGAGCATGACGACGCTGATATTAATATCTCTGAAGGGCCCCTAACCCATTCTGAGGGGGCCAGGGAGGTTTTGTCTGAGGGAGAAATTACTGATTTAGGGAACATTTCTCAGCAGGCTGAATCTGATGTGATTACATTTAAATTTAAATTGGAACATCTCCGCATTTTGCTTAAGGAGGTATTATCCACTCTGGATGATTGTGAAAATTTAGTCATCCCAGAGAAACTATGTAAAATGGACAAGTTCTTAGAGGTGCCGGGGCTCCCAGAAGCTTTTCCTATACCCAAGCGGGTGGCGGACATTGTTAATAAAGAATGGGAAAGGCCCGGTATTCCTTTCGTCCCTCCCCCCATATTTAAAAAATTGTTTCCTATGGTCGACCCTAGAAAGGACTTATGGCAGTCAGTCCCCAAGGTCGAGGGAGCGGTTTCTACTTTAAACAAACGCACCACTATTCCCATAGAGGATAGTTGTGCTTTCAAAGATCCTATGGATAAAAAATTAGAAGGTTTGCTTAAAAAGATGTTTGTTCAGCAGGGTTACCTTCTACAACCCATTTCATGCATTGTCCCTGTCACTACTGCCGCATATTTCTGGTTTGATGAACTGCTTAAGGTGCTCGATAGTGACTCTCCTCCTTATGAGGAGATTATGGACAGAATCAATGCTCTCAAATTGGCTAATTCTTTCACTCTAGACGCCTCTTTGCAATTGGCTAAGTTAGCGGCTAAGAACTCTGGGTTTGCTATTGTGGCGCGCAGAGCGCTTTGGTTGAAATCTTGGTCGGCTGATGCGTCTTCCAAGAACAAGCTACTAAACATTCCTTTCAAAGGGAAAACGTTGTTTGGTCCTGACTTGAAAGAGATTATCTCTGATATCACTGGGGGTAAGGGCCACGCCCTTCCTCAGGATCGGCCTTTCAAGGCAAAAAATAGACCTAATTTTCGTCCCTTTCGTAAAAACGGACCAGCCCAAGGTGCTACGTCCTCTAAGCAAGAGGGTAATACTTCTCAGGCCAAGCCAGCTTGGAGACCAATGCAAGGCTGGAACATGGGAAAGCAGGCCAAGAAACCTGCCACTGCTACCAAGACAGCATGAAATATTGGCCCCCGATCCGGGACCGGATCTGGTGGGGGGCAGACTCTCTCTCTTCGCTCAGGCTTGGGCAAGAGATGTTCTGGATCCTTGGGCGCTAGAAATAGTCTCCCAGGGTTATCTTCTGGAATTCAAGGGACTTCCCCCAAGGGGGAGGTTCCACAGGTCGCAGTTGTCTTCAGACCACATAAAAAGACAGGCGTTCTTACATTGTGTAGAAGACCTGTTAAAAATGGGAGTGATTCATCCTGTTCCATTAAGAGAACAAGGGATGGGGTTCTACTCCAATCTGTTCATAGTTCCCAAAAAAGAGGGAACGTTCAGACCAATCCTAGATCTCAAGATCTTAAACAAATTTCTCAAGGTCCCATCGTTCAAGATGGAAACCATTCGAACTATCCTTCCTTCCATCCAGGAAGGTCAATTCATGACCACGGTGGATTTAAAGGATGCGTATCTACATATTCCTATCCACAAGGAACATCATCGGTTCCTAAGGTTTGCATTCCTGGACAAACATTACCAGTTCGTGGCGCTTCCTTTCGGATTAGCCACTGCTCCAAGGATTTTCACAAAGGTACTAGGGTCCCTTCTAGCGGTGCTAAGACCAAGGGGCATTGCAGTAGTACCTTACCTGGACGACATTCTGATTCAAGCGTCGTCCCTTCCTCAAGCAAAGGCTCACACGGACATTGTCCTGGCCTTTCTCAGATCTCACGGCTGGAAAGTGAACGTGGAAAAGAGTTCTCTATCCCCGTCAACAAGGGTTCCCTTCTTGGGAACAATTATAGACTCCTTAGAAATGAGGATCTTTCTAACAGAGGCCAGAAAAACAAAGCTTCTGGACTCTTGTCGGATACTTCATTCCGTTCCTCTTCCTTCCATAGCTCAGTGCATGGAAGTGATCGGGTTGATGGTGGCGGCGATGGACATAGTTCCTTTTGCGCGCATTCATCTAAGACCATTACAACTGTGCATGCTCAGTCAGTGGAATGGGGACTATACAGACTTGTCTCCGAAGATACAAGTAAATCAGAGGACCAGAGACTCACTCCGTTGGTGGCTGTCCCTGGACAATCTGTCTCAAGGGATGATGTTCCACAGACCAGAGTGGGTCATTGTCACGACCGACGCCAGTCTGATAGGCTGGGGCGCGGTCTGGGGATCCCTGAAAGCTCAGGGTCTTTGGTCTCGGGAAGAATCTCTTCTACCGATAAATATTCTGGAACTGAGAGCGATATTCAATGCGCTCCAGGCCTGGCCCCAGCTTGCGAGGACCAGGTTCATTCGGTTTCAATCAGACAACATGACGACTGTTGCGTACATCAACCATCAGGGGGGAACAAGGAGTTCCCTAGCGATGGAAGAAGTAACCAAAATTATTCTTTGGGCGGAGTCTCACTCCTGCCACCTGTCTGCTATCCACATCCCAGGAGTGGAAAATTGGGAAGCGGATTTTCTGAGTCGTCAGACATTGCATCCGGGGGAGTGGGAACTCCATCCGGAAATCTTTGCCCAAGTCACTCACCTGTGGGGCATTCCAGACATGGATCTGATGGCCTCTCGTCAGAACTTCAAAGTTCCTTGCTACGGGGCCAGATCCAGGGATCCCAAGGCGGCTCTAGTGGATGCACTAGTAGCACCTTGGACCTTCAAACTAGCTTATGTGTTCCCGCCATTTCCTCTCATCCCCAGGCTGATAGCCAGGATCAAGCAGGAGAGGGCGTCGGTGATCTTGATAGCTCCTGCGTGGCCACGCAGGACTTGGTATGCAGATCTGGTGAATATGTCATCGGCTCCACCTTGGAAGCTACCTTTGAGACGAGACCTTCTTGTTCAGGGTCCGTTCGAACATCCGAATCTGGTTTCACTCCAGCTGACTGCGTGGAGATTGAACGCTTGATTTTATCGAAGCGAGGATTCTCAGATTCTGTGATCGATACTCTTGTTCAGGCCAGAAAGCCTGTGACTAGAAAGATTTACCACAAAATTTGGAAAAAATATATCTGTTGGTGTGAATCTAAAGGATTCCCTTGGGACAAGGTTAAGATTCCTAGGATTCTATCCTTCCTTCAAGAAGGATTGGAAAAAGGATTATCGGCAAGTTCCCTGAAGGGACAGATTTCTGCCTTGTCGGTATTACTTCACAAAAAGCTGGCAGCTGTGCCAGATGTTCAAGCCTTTGTTCAGGCTCTGGTTAGAATCAAGCCTGTTTACAAACCTTTGACTCCTCCTTGGAGTCTCAATTTAGTTCTTTCAGTTCTTCAGGGGGTTCCGTTTGAACCCTTACATTCCGTTGATATTAAGTTATTATCTTGGAAAGTTTTGTTTTTAGTTGCGATTTCTTCTGCTAGAAGAGTCTCAGAATTATCTGCTCTGCAGTGTTCTCCTCCTTATCTGGTGTTCCATGCAGATAAGGTGGTTTTACGTACTAAACCTGGTTTTCTTCCAAAAGTTGTTTCTAACAAAAACATTAACCAGGAGATTATCGTACCTTCTCTGTGTCCAAAACCAGTTTCAAAGAAGGAACGTTTGTTGCACAATTTGGATGTTGTTCGCGCTCTAAAATTCTATTTAGATGCTACAAAGGATTTTAGACAAACATCTTCCTTGTTTGTTGTTTATTCAGGTAAAAGGAGAGGTCAAAAAGCAACTTCTACCTCTCTCTCTTTTTGGATTAAAAGCATCATCAGATTGGCTTACGAGACTGCCGGACGGCAGCCTCCCGAAAGAATCACAGCTCATTCCACTAGGGCTGTGGCTTCCACATGGGCCTTCAAGAACGAGGCTTCTGTTGATCAGATATGTAGGGCAGCGACTTGGTCTTCACTGCACACTTTTACCAAATTTTACAAGTTTGATACTTTTGCTTCTTCTGAGGCTATTTTTGGGAGAAAGGTTTTGCAAGCCGTGGTGCCTTCCATTTAGGTGACCTGATTTGCTCCCTCCCTTCATCCGTGTCCTAAAGCTTTGGTATTGGTTCCCACAAGTAAGGATGACGCCGTGGACCGGACACACCTATGTTGGAGAAAACAGAATTTATGTTTACCTGATAAATTTCTTTCTCCAACGGTGTGTCCGGTCCACGGCCCGCCCTGGTTTTTTTTAATCAGGTCTGATATTTTATTTTCTTTAACTACAGTCACCACGGTACCATATGGTTTCTCCTATGCAAATATTCCTCCTTAACGTCGGTCGAATGACTGGGGTAGGCGGAGCCTAGGAGGGATCATGTGACCAGCTTTGCTGGGCTCTTTGCCATTTCCTGTTGGGGAAGAGAATATCCCACAAGTAAGGATGACGCCGTGGACCGGACACACCGTTGGAGAAAGAAATTTATCAGGTAAACATAAATTCTGTTTTTCAATAAGGCCTGCATAATATAAAGGGATCTCTCCTATAGAAAATGTTGCTTATACATATTTGACCAAAGGCTGTTAACATCTATAGGTGCTTTAATAAAACTTTAACTTATTTAGACTAACTGACAACATACTAAGACAGTTGGTATGAACACCAAGAATTAGAATATCATGTACCTTTTATATATGTATGTGTGTGTGTGTATATATATATATATATATATATATATATATATATATATATATATATATATATATATATAAAAATTATTTTTTATTTTTTTATTTTTAAAGGGTGGGGAACAATTTTTTAATGTTACTATTTTAGAATACCATAATAATATCCTATAACATATGATGCTGACATGATATTCACCATAAGATAATGTTAGGCTATGGTTGTTGTTATTTACATCCTTTATTAACCAATTTGTACAGTACTTGTTTGTTTTTTAGTATAATGTGAATTATTTGGAAATGGTTTTAATCATTGTATTCTAACTATGGTCTGATTGAAACAGGTGTGCACTCACACACCTGATGAGGCAGGTTCACTTCCACACCTGAATTGGTGTGGTTATGTTTCACTCTCAGAGTGGTCATTTAGCATTTATAAGCCAGAGCTCTCAGTCTTTGGATAGAAGCCTGAGGAAACAGACAGAGATCTGAGAAACTAGTTGCTTGTTTATCCATTGTTACGGTCACATTTGTGACATTTTATATTGTATTTTACTGCACCATTAAACTATGGTATTTTAACTCTTTGCTGAGAGCCTGAGCTTGATTGAAATCTACCCTGGAGTGATTTGTTGCACTGCCTTGGTCAGTGAACTGGGACACTGTGAACTCCCAGTTTGCCTCTATAAGCACAACAGAGTGCTGCTTTACTTGTGAGTATAAAATCTGTATTCACCTCTTTTTACATTTGTCCAAACTGTATCACACGAGGAGGCGCCCTTGTCTTTGTGATTTTCTTTGCACAGAGAGAGTATTTACCTTGGTCTTTCAGCCTAATTTATGTGTTCCCTCCATTTGTTCTCCTTTCCCGGGTGATTGCTAGAGTCAAACAGGAGAGGGCATTGGTGATTCTCATCGCTCCTGCGTGGCCTTGCAGGACTGGGTATGCTGATCTGGTGGACATGTCATCTCAGCCACCATGGAAGCTTCCATTGGGGAAAGACCTTCTCATTCAGGGACCAATTCAATTGGAAGTTTGCTCCATGAATCCACCACCCTTTCTGAATAAAAAAATAGGCTTCCTCACATTTCTCCTGAATCTGCTACCCTCTAATTTAATTTAAGATTGTGACTTCTTGTTTTGGCATTTGTTTTTTGTGGAAAATGCTATCGGCTTCCACTTAAGTCCATTCATATATTTGAAGGTTTCTGTCATGTCACCTCTTTTCTGTCTCTCCTCTAAACTATACATATTTAGGTCATAGAGTCTTTCTCTGTACACTTTATATTTTAGACCGTGTGCCGTGTTAGTAGCCCTCTTTTGGACAGTTTCTAGTGTATTTTATATCTTTCTGAAGATATGGTCTCCAGAACTGTACACAGTATTCTAGATGTGGCCTAATGAATGAGCTGTAAAGTTGCATAAGAACCTTGCTATTTCTGCTACTAATACCTATCCCAATGCTGCCAAGTATTTGACTGGCCTTACTGGCTGCACTGCTGCATTACATACCAAATTTTAAATAATCTGAAATAATAATTCCCAAGTCATGTTCTTCTTTAGTTGCAGTCAGTAATTTACCATTGAGACTATAATTGGCCTATATGCATAAATTTGCTCTTGGTAATATTTCAGATCCCATTTATTTGCCCAGTCCTTTTTTTTTTTTTTAAATATCACTGTTCATTTGATCAACCCCTCCTGAAATATCAACTCTGTTACACATTTTTGTATTTTGACATTACATTTTGTGAATATTTGTTGTGTGGGACAGTGTCAAATGCCTTGCTAAAGTCTAGCTATGCAACCTCTACGGCTCCTCCCTGGTCTATTCATTTTGTTACATGATCAAAGAAATCAATTAGATTAGTCTGACATGATCTTCCAGCAGTGTAACCATGCTGCCCTTTGTCTTTGAAGTTGTTTGAAGGTAAGACACAAGTATTTCCTTTAAAAGAGTTTACATTCATTTCCCTGCAATTGAGGTGAAACTGACTGGCCTATAGTTAGCAGAATCTTCCCTACTGACCTTTTTATGGACTACATTGGCAATTTTCCAGTCTTTTGGAACCAGTCCTAACCGTGACTCTTGTTGGGAAAGAGAGGCCACTTTAAAGGGTCATAAAAGTGGAGTAAAAGATGCTCTAACATGGAGGGATATCTTTGCAGCCACCATCAGTGTATTGCTGCTTCTGAGCCTACTTAGGTATGCTTTCTAACCTAGTAACAGAAGTAAAATTGACAATACAAGTAAATTGAAAAGTGTCTTAAAATTGCATGCTGTATCTGAATCGTATACGTTTTTTTTAGTTTTCACCTGTCCCTTAATATTATTGAATGACCCATTCTAGTTCAAGAGAAAAATGTCTGATCCAGCGAGGGAACACACAAGAATAAAAGTTTGAAAATACTGCAATGCTTTCTTACTGTGTGAGTAGTGTTGTTTCTATTTCCCAGATTATATGACTATTTGGGCTCTGACTTGTTAAAAGAAAGCCACTAAAAATATTTCTTTCATGTAATTAACAAGAGTCCATGAGCTAGTGACGTATGGGATATACATTCCTACCAGGAGGGGCAAAGTTTCCCAAACCTTAAAATGCCTATAAATACACCCCTCACCACACCCACAAATCAAATCAGTTTTACAAACTTTGCCTCCAAGGGAGGTGGTGAAGTAAGTTTGTGCTAGATTCTACGTTGATATGCGCTCCGCAGCAAGTTGGAGCCCGGTTTTCCTCTCAGCGTGCAGTGAATGTCAGAGGGATGTGAAGAGAGTATTGCCTATTGAATGCAGTGATCTCCTTCTACGGGGTCTATTTCATAAGGTTCTCTGTTATCGGTCGTAGAGATTCATCTCTTACCTCCCTTTTCAGATCGACGATATACTCTTATATTTACCATTACCTCTACTGATTCTCGTTTCAGTACTGGTTTGGCTTTCTACAAACATGTAGATGAGTGTCCTGGGGTAAGTAAGTCTTATTTCTGTGACACTCTAAGCTATGGTTGGGCACTTTATTTATAAAGTTCTAAATATATGTATTCAAACATTTATTTGCCTTGACTCAGAATGTTCAACTTTCCTTATTTTCAGACAGTCAGTTTCATATTTGGGATTATGCATTGAATTATCATATTTTTCTTACCTCAAAAATTTGACTTTTTTCCCTGTGGGCTGTTAGGCTCGCGGGGGCTGAAAATGCTTCATTTTATTGCGTCATTCTTGGCGCGGACTTTTTTGGCGCAAAAATTCTTTTCCGTTTCCGGCGTCATACGTGTCGCCGGAAGTTGCGTCATTTTTTGACGTTATTTTGCGCCAAAAATGTCGGCGTTCCGGATGTGGCGTCATTTTTTGGCGCCAAAAGCATTTAGGCGCCAAATAATGTGGGCGTCTTATTTGGCGCTAAAAAATATGGGCGTCGCTTTTGTCTCCACATTATTTCAGTCTCATTTTTCATTTGCTTCTGGTTGCTAGAAGCTTGATATTTGGCATTCTTTCCCATTCCTGAAACTGTCTTATAAGGAATTTGATCTATTTTGCTTTATATGTTGTTTTTTCTCTTACATATTGCAAGATGTCTCGCGTTGCATCTGAGCCAGAAGATACTACAGGAAAATCACTGCCTGCTGGATCTACCAAAGCTAAGTGTATCTGCTGTAAACTTTTGGTAGCTATTCCTCCAGCTGTTGTTTGTAATAATTGTCATGACAAACTTGTTAAAGCAGATAATATTTCCTTTAGTAATGTACCGTTGCCTGTTGCAGTTCCCTCAACATCTAAGGTGCAGAATGTTCCTGATAACATAAGAGATTTTGTTTCTGAATCCATAAAGAAGGCTTTGTCTGTTATTTCTCCTTCTAGTAAACGTAAAAAGTCTTTTAAATCTTCTCTCTCTACAGATGAATTTTTAAATGAACACCATCATTCTGATTCTTTGGACTCTTCTGGTTCAGAGGATTCTATCTCAGAGATTGATGCTGATAAATCTTCATATTTATTTAAGATGGAATTTATTCGCTCTTTACTTAAAGAAGTACTAATTGCTTTAGAAATAGAGGATTCTAGTCCTCTTGATACTATTTCTATACGTTTGGATAAGGTTTTTAAAGCTCCTGCGGTTATTCCAGAAGTTTTTCCTGTTCCTAATGCTATTTCTGCAGTAATTTCCAAAGAATGGGATAAATTGGGTAATTCATTTACTCCTTCTAAACGTTTTAAGCAATTATATCCTGTTCCGCCTGACAGGTTAGAATTTTGGGACAAAATCCCTAAAGTTGATGGGGCTATTTCTACCCTTGCTAAACGTACTACCATTCCTACGTCAGATGGTACCTCGTTTAAGGATCCTTTAGATAGAAAAATTGAATCTTTTCTAAGAAAAGCTTATCTGTGTTCAGGTAATCTTCTTAGACCTGCTATATCATTGGCTGATGTTGCTGCAGCTTCAACTTTTTGGTTGGAAACTCTAGCGCAACAAGTAACAAATCGTGATTCTCATGATATTATTATTCTTCTCCAGCATGCTAATAATTTTATCTGTGATGCCATTTTTGATATTATTAGAGTTGATGTTAGGTTTATGTCTCTGGCTATCTTAGCCAGAAGAGCTTTATGGCTTAAGACTTGGAATGCTGATATGGCTTCTAAATCAACTCTACTTTCCATTTCTTTCCAGGGAAACAAATTATTTGGTTCTCAGTTGGATTCTATTATTTCAACTGTTACTGGTGGGAAAGGAACTTTTTTACCACAGGATAAAAAAATCTAAAGGTAAAAACAGGGCTAACAATCGTTTTCGTTCCTTTCGTTTCAACAAAGAACAAAAGCCTGATCCTTCGTCCTCAGGAGCAGTTTCAGTTTGGAAACCATCTCCAGTCTGGAATAAATCCAAGCCTGCTAGAAAGGCAAAGCCTGCTTCTAAGTTCACATGAAGGTACGGCCCTCATTCCAGTTCAGCTGGTAGGGGGCAGGTTACGTTTTTTCAAAGAAATTTGGATCAATTCTGTTCACAATCTTTGGATTCAGAACATTGTTTCAGAAGGGTACAGAATTGGTTTCAAGATGAGACCTCCTGCAAAGAGATTTTTTCTTTCCCGTGTCCCAGTAAATCCAGTGAAAGCTCAAGCATTTCTGAATTGTGTTTCAGATCTAGAGTTGGCTGGAGTAATTATGCCAGTTCCAGTTCCGGAACAGGGGATGGGGTTTTATTCAAATCTCTTCATTGTACCAAAGAAGGAGAATTCCTTCAGACCAGTTCTGGATCTAAAATTATTGAATCGTTATGTAAGGATACCAACGTTCAAGATGGTAACTGTAAGGACTATATTGCCTTTTGTTCAGCAAGGGAATTATATGTCCACAATAGATTTACAGGATGCATATCTGCATATTCCGATTCATCCAGATCATTATCAGTTCCTGAGATTCTCTTTTCTAGACAAGCATTACCAATTTGTGGCTCTACCGTTTGGCCTTGCTACAGCTCCAAGAATTTTCACAAAGATTCTCGGTGCCCTTCTGTCTGTAATCAGAGAACAGGGTATTGTGGTATTTCCTTATTTGGACGATATCTTGGTACTTGCTCAGTCTTTACATTTAGCAGAGTCTCATACGAATCGACTTGTGTTGTTTCTTCAAGATCATGGTTGGAGGATCAATTTACCAAAAAGTTCTTTGATTCCTCAAACAATGGTAACCTTTCTGGGTTTCCAGATAGATTCAGTGTCCATGACTCTGTCTTTAACAGACAAGAGACGTCTAAAATTGATTACAGCTTGTCGAAACCTTCAGTCTCAATCATTCCCTTCGGTAGCCTTATGCATGGAAATTCTAGGTCTTATGACTGCTGCATCGGACGCGATCCCCTTTGCTCGTTTTCACATGCGACCTCTTCAGCTCTGTATGCTGAACCAATGGTGCAGGGATTACACGAAGATATATCAATTAATATCTTTAAAACCGATTGTTCGACACTCTCTAACGTGGTGGACAGATCACCATCGTTTAATTCAGGGGGCTTCTTTTGTTCTTCCGACCTGGACTGTAATTTCAACAGATGCAAGTCTCACAGGTTGGGGAGCTGTGTGGGGATCTCTGACGGCACAAGGAGTTTGGGAGTCTCAGGAGGTGAGATTACCGATCAATATTTGGAACTCCGTGCAATTTTCAGAGCTCTTCAGTTTTGGCCTCTTCTGAAGAGAGAATCGTTCATTTGTTTTCAGACAGACAATGTCACAACTGTGGCATACATCAATCATCAAGGAGGGACTCACAGTCCTCTGGCTATGAAAGAAGTATCTCGAATTTTGGTTTGGGCGGAATCCAGCTCCTGTCTAATCTCTGCGGTTCATATCCCAGGTGTAGACAATTGGGAAGCGGATTATCTCAGTCGCCAAACGTTGCATCCGGGCGAATGGTCTCTTCACCCAGAGGTATTTCTTCAGATTGTTCAAATGTGGGGGCTCCCAGAGATAGATCTGATGGCCTCTCATCTAAACAAGAAACTTCCCAGGTATCTGTCCAGATCCCGGGATCCTCAGGCGGAGGCAGTGGATGCATTATCACTTCCTTGGAAGTATCATCCTGCCTATATCTTTCCGCCTCTAGTTCTTCTTCCAAGAGTAATCTCCAAGATTCTGAGGGAATGCTCGTTTGTTCTGCTAATAGCTCCGGCATGGCCTCACAGGTTTTGGTATGCGGATCTTGTCCGGATGGCATCTTGCCAACCATGGACTCTTCCGTTAAGACCAGACCTTCTGTCGCAAGGTCCTTTTTTCCATCCGGATCTGAAATCCTTAAATTTAAAGGTATGGAGATTGAACGCTTGATTCTTGGTCAAAGAGGTTTCTCTGACTCCGTGATTAATACTATGTTACAGGCTCGTAAATCTGTATCTCGAGAGATATATTATAGAGTCTGGAAGACTTATATTTCTTGGTGTCTTTCTCATCATTTTTCTTGGCATTCTTTTAGAATACCGAGAATTTTACAGTTTCTTCAGGATGGTTTAGATAAGGGTTTGTCCGCAAGTTCTTTGAAAGGACAAATCTCTGCTCTTTCTGTTCTTTTTCACAGAAAGATTGCTATTCTTCCTGATATTCATTGTTTTGTACAAGCTTTGGTTCGTATAAAACCTGTCATTAAGTCAATTTCTCCTCCTTGGAGTTTGAATTTGGTTCTGGGAGCTCTTCAAGCTCCTCCGTTTGAACCTATGCATTCATTGGACATTAAATTACTTTCTTGGAAAGTTTTGTTCCTTTTGGCCATCTCTTCTGCTAGAAGAGTTTCTGAATTATCTGCTCTTTCTTGTGAGTCTCCTTTTCTGATTTTTCATCAGGATAAGGCGGTGTTGCGAACTTCTTTTGAATTTTTACCTAAAGTTGTGAATTCCAACAACATTAGTAGAGAAATTGTGGTTCCTTCATTATGTCCTAATCCTAAGAATTCTAAGGAGAAATCGTTGCATTCTTTGGATGTTGTTAGAGCTTTGAAATATTATGTTGAAGCTACGAAATCTTTCCGTAAGACTTCTAGTCTATTTGTTATCTTTTCCGGTTCTAGGAAAGGCCAGAAAGCTTCTGCCATTTCTTTGGCATCTTGGTTGAAATCTTTAATTCATCTTGCCTATGTTGAGTCGGGTAAAATTCCGCCTCAGAGAATTACAGCTCATTCTACTAGGTCAGTATCTACTTCCTGGGCGTTTAGGAATGAAGCTTCGGTTGACCAGATCTGCAAAGCAGCAACTTGGTCCTCTTTGCATACTTTTACTAAATTCTACCATTTTGATGTATTTTCTTCTTCTGAAGCAGTTTTTGGTAGAAAAGTTCTTCAGGCAGCGGTTTCAGTTTGAATCTTCTGCTTATGTTTTTCGTTAAACTTTATTTTGGGTGTGGATTATTTTCAGCAGGAATTGGCTGTCTTTATTTTATCCCTCCCTCTCTAGTGACTCTTGTGTGGAAAGATCCACATCTTGGGTAGTCATTATCCCATACGTCACTAGCTCATGGACTCTTGTTAATTACATGAAAGAAAACATAATTTATGTAAGAACTTACCTGATAAATTCATTTCTTTCATATTAACAAGAGTCCATGAGGCCCACCCTTTTTTGTGGTGGTTATGTTTTTTTTTTTTGTATAAAGCACAATTATTCCAATTCCTTATTTTATATGCTTCGCACTTTGTTTCTTATCACCCCCCTTCTTGGCTATTCGTTAAACTGATTTGTGGGTGTGGTGAGGGGTGTATTTATAGGCATTTTAAGGTTTGGGAAACTTTGCCCCTCCTGGTAGGAATGTATATCCCATACGTCACTAGCTCATGGACTCTTGTTAATATGAAAGAAATGAATTTATCAGGTAAGTTCTTACATAAATTATGTTTTTTGTCCACATTTTTTTTTTTAAAAGTATTTGCCGTGATATTGTTACATTTACTTAAAGGGACATTCTACACCAGAATTGTTGTTGTTTTAAAAGGTAGATAATCCCTTTAATACCCATTCCCCAGTTTTGCATAACCAACATAGTTATATTTAATATATTTTTTACCTCTGTGATTACCTTGTATCTAAGCCAGGGGCGTATTTAGGTTTTGTGCTGCCCTAGGCACTCACAACTCTGCTGCCCCCCAAGGTTTTAAGCCTTTTTTGCCCATAACATATTTTGGTATCTGCCTGTACACATTTAATTGCAGGGTGTTTTAAAATATTTAAAACATTTATTAAAGCAACTTGAGAAAGATTTGTAAATCTTTGAAGTAGTTGTAGAGGAGATAAAATAAATGTTTTATTTTTTAGTATAGTCTATTAAGTTATGATCTACATGTATCCATTTCTGGGGGCAGTGCAAGAGTCTGCGTATGTCACCCCTTTACCAGGAATGTATAGTTGTAAACCTATACAAAATAACTGCTAAAAGCTCTTCTGAGGACTTTTTTTTTATACAAATGTGCTGCACTCCATGGCCTACTGCACAACATATAGTAAAACTTATGCGGCTAGAGATACACAGACTGTATTTAGCGTTACAAGATGTCAGTGCAGCAGGAATACACCTCTTACTGGCATAAGCAAATATCACTGTTTCCGAGTAATATGATAAAGCGGAGCAGGGGATGAGACAAGGAAGTTCAAGGTCCAGGGGTTATACAGGTTTGGTAGCTTCCAGTGAAGCAGAAGTATTGTAACTGAACGGAAGACATTTTTCACTGCTAACCACAGCATCATTTTCAGGCAGCCACAGCACATCCATTCAAGGCAGCACTGTGCCAGCTAACACAGTCACTTAATGCCTCCTCTGCTAGCGACTTAACATTTTATTGCCTAATATAATATAATGTCGCTAGTAGAGGAGGCATTAAGTGTTAGCTGGCACAGTGCTGCAAACTAATAAGATAATTATGCCTACAGCCTACGGTACCTATCAGGACTCGGCCCTACCTCCAGTTTATCCATTGATACTGATACACTCTCGGTGCCCCTTCTGCTGCCTCCACTCCTCCATGATTATTTTCCTCTCCCGGCGGTCTCTGTCACCGGCCACCGCTGACTTGACTCTTCACCAAACCCCCGTTGCCGCCTGGGAGATCACGTGCGTGCGTGACTCCCTCAAGCCATGCAAGCCAGCAGGAAGGCGGCAATATTTTTTTTATAGCCAGATTAGCCACATATTCAGTGAAGTTGCGGCAAATGCCGCCCCCCAAAATCTGCCGCCCTAGGCTCCAGCATTGTTGGCCTTTGCCTTAATACGCCCCTGATCTAAGCATCTTCTGATAGCCATTTGATCACCTGACTTTTTATTTATTATCTAATGACTCTTAAATAACTCCACAGGCATGAGCACAATGTTATCTATATGGCCCACATGAACTAGCAGTCTCCTGTTGTGAAAAGCATGTGATAAGAGGCTGGCTTTAGTGGCTTAGAAACAGGCAGAAATTTAGAAGTTTAAATGTTATAAAGTATATTAATATAACAATTTTGGTTGTGCAAAGTTCGGGAATGGGTAGTAAAGGCATTATCTATCTTTTTAAACAATTACAATTTTGGTGTAGACTGTTACTTTAAAAATAGTTGAAGCTAGAGATGACTAATTTAGCTCAGGCACTTTTGAGCATACTGACAGGTAGTAGAGAATCAGCATTTTTGTTCGGATGTCTGTTATTCAACACAAGGGTATGGTCTGTGGAATTATTTTAGCAAAATGTAGCTTCCTGTGTGTATAATTCTTACTGTTCAGCTATAAATACCTTATTGTTTTTTCAAGCTTTTAATGTTATGATGCACTTAAGGTTCTTCACTTGTAATATTTTTATTTCATGCTTTTTATGTAGATGATACTAGTCGAACAAGTTCTGGTACTGCTGTGGATGGTGGCCCTCCTGCGATGCCTCGGCTTCCAACTTGCTGTCCCCAACACTCACCTTGTGGAGGATCCTCACAGAATCACCATGCTCTGGGACATGCACATTCAAGCTGTTTCCAGCCTCATAGTCACCACTTCCCTCATCATCACCACCACCATCACCACAGCTCTCATCCTGCTGTTTCGCTGTCCCCTTCCTTCACAGACCCACACTGTCCTGTGGAAAGAAATGCCACTGTGCCACCTCCTTGTGGTGCAGCTAGCAGCTCTGGAACTAGCTATCATGATCCAGTAAGTTATCTTTTCATTATCTTGTGTTACAGAGCAAACCACATAAAATGATGTAATCAAGAGAGTACAGGAAGAAATGAGGACGGGTATACTAAGGAGAAATAGGAATAGTGTTGGGGGAAAAAATGGAGGTGATTTAAAGGACCAGTAAATACAGCAGATTTGCATAATTAACAAACTCATTATAACAAGACCACTTAGTCTTGAGTTTCAAATGAGTAGTAGATTTATTTTTTTCTGACAAATTTCAAAGTTATGTCTTTTTCAGCAACTGTATCATGTGACAGTCATCAGCCAATCACAAATGCATACATGTAAGAATTCTTCCACATGCCCAGTAGGAGCTGGTGTAAATATAAAAAGACACTGCACATTGTATTAATGGAAGTAAATAGGAAAGTTGTTAAAAATTGCATGCTCCTATCTGAATCATAAAAGATCATTTTGACTTGAGGGTCTGTTTAAGGAGAGAAGAAAACAAAAGAATTTTAAGAGCAACAGGATGAGGGTAAAGGTGGTTAATAGTGTAACATACAAGATGAATTGGCTGCTGCAAAAGGTAAAAAAAAAAAAAAATAGGTTGTCTTTGCACGTTCCAAAATTCTTCAGTTTAACAATAATACTATGACATTATTACATAATGAGCTAATTTTTCTCTTGCTGAACGTACCTCTTTCTTTCATGTAATTGGCAAGAGTCCATAAGCTAGTGACGTATGGGATATACATTCCTACCAGGAGAGGCAAAGTTTCCCTAACCTCAAAATGCCTATAAATATACCCCTCACCACACCCACAATTCAGTTTTACAAACTTTGCCTCCCATGGAGGTGGTGAAGTTTGTGCTAGATTTCTACGTTGATATGCGCTTCGCATCAGGCTGAAGCCCTGTTTTCCTCTGAGTGCAGTGAATGTCAGAGGGATGTGAAGAGAGTATTGCCTATTTGAATACCATGGTCTTCCTCTACGGGATCTATTTCATAGGCTCTCTGTTATCGGTCGTAGAGATTTCTTCTCTTACCTCCCTTTTCAAATCGACAATATACTCTTATATACCATAACCTCTACTGATTCTTGTTTCAGTACTGGTTTGGCTATCTACTATATGTAGATGAGTGTCTTGGGTAAGTAAGTCTTATTTCTTCTGTTATGTGTGATCAGTCCACGGGTCATCATTACTTCTGGGAAATAACTCCTCCCCAACAGGAAATGCAAGAGGATTCACCCAGCAGAGCTGCATATAGCTCCTCCCCTCTACGTCAGTCCCAGTCATTCTCTTGCACCCAACGACTAGATAGGATGTGTGAGAGGACTATGGTGATTATACTTAGTTTTTATGACTTCAATCAAAAGTTTGTTATTTTAAAATAGCACCGGAGCGTGTTATTACTTCTCTGGCAGAGTTTGAGGAAGAATCTGTCAGAGTTTTTTACTATGATTTTAACCGGAGTAGTTAAGATCATATTGCTGTTCTCGGCCATCTGAGGGAGGTAAAGGCTTCAGATCAGGGGACAGCGGGCAGATGAATCTGCATTGAGGTATGTAGCAGTTTTTATTTTCTGAATGGAATTGATGAGAAAATCCTGCCATACCGTTAAAATGACATGTATGTATACACTTCAGTATTCTGGGGATGGTATTTCACCGGAACTACTCTGTTAAAGGTCACTAATCCTTTTTAATAACTATTTATCATGTTAAACGTTTTTGCTGGAATGTAGAATCGTTTACATTGCTGAGGTACTGTGTGAATAAATATTTGGGCATTATTTTCCACTTGGCAGTTTTTTTGCTTTAATTGTGACAGTTTCGTTTCTCCTCACTGCTGTGTGGGAGAGGGAGGGGCCGTTTTTGGCGCTCTTTGCTACGCATCAAAAAATACCAGTCAGTTACTTTTATATTTCCTGCATGATCCGGTTCATCTCTGATAGATCTCAGGGGTCTTCAAACTTCTTTGAAGGGAGGTAAATTCTCTCAGCAGAGCTGTGAGAATTCTTATAGTGACTGTGAATAAAAACGTTGCTTTGTATTTTTTATGTCATATTTAATCATTGTTATTTTACTAATGGGAACAAACCTTTGCTAAAAGTTTTGTTGTTTTAAAGTTTGATGCTATAACTGTTTTTCAGTTCATTATTTCAACTGTCATTTAATCGTTAGTACCTCTTTGAGGCACAGTACGTTTTTTGCTAAAAAAGATTATAACCAAGTTGTAAGTTTTTTGCCAGTGTGTTAAACATGTCTGACTCAGAGGAAGATATCTGTGTCATTTGTTCCAATGCCAAGGTGGAGCCCAATAGAAATTTATGTACTAACTGTATTGATGCTACTTTAAATAAAAGTCAATCTGTACAATGTGAACAAATTTCACCAAACAGCGAGGGGAGAGTTATGCCGACTAACTCGCCTCACGCGGCAGTACCTGCATCTCCCGCCCGGGAGGTGCGTGATATTTTGGCGCCTAGTACATCTGGGCGGCCATTACAGATAACATTACAAGATATGGCTACTGTTATGACTGAAGTTTTGTCTAAATTACCAGAACTAAGAGGCAAGCGTGATCACTCTGGGGTGAGAACAGAGTGCGCTGACAATGCTAGGGCCATGTCTGATACTGCGTCACAGCTCGCAGAGCATGAGGACGGAGAGCTTCATTCTGTGGGTGACGGTTCTGATCCAAACAGATTGGACTCAGATATTTCAAATTTTAAATTTAAATTGGAGAACCTCCGTGTATTACTAGGGGAGGTCTTAGCAGCTCTCAACGATTGTAACACCGTTGCAATACCAGAGAAACTGTGTAGGTTGGATAAATACTTTGCGGTACCGGCGAGTACTGACGTTTTTCCTATACCTAAGAGACTAACTGAAATTGTTACTAAGGAGTGGGATAGACCCGGTGTGCCGTTCTCACCCCCTCCAATATTTAGAAAGATGTTTCCAATAGACGCCACCACTCGGGACTTATGGCAAACGGTCCCCAAGGTGGAGGGAGCAGTTTCTACTTTAGCTAAGCGTACCACTATCCCGGTGGAGGATAGCTGTGCTTTCTCAGATCCAATGGATAAAAAATTAGAGGGTTACCTTAAGAAAATGTTTGTTCAACAAGGTTTTATATTACAACCCCTTGCATGTATCGCGCCGATTACGGCTGCGGCAGCATTTTGGATCGAGTCGCTTGAAGAGAACCTTAGTTCATCTACGCTAGACGACATTACGGACAGGCTTAGAGTCCTTAAACTAGCTAATTCCTTCATTTCGGAGGCCGTAGTACATTTAACCAAACTTACGGCTAAGAACTCAGGATTCGCCATACAGGCACGTAGGGCGCTGTGGCTAAAATCCTGGTCAGCTGATGTTACTTCTAAGTCCAAATTACTTAATATACCTTTCAAGGGGCAGTCTTTATTTGGGCCCGGTTTGAAAGAGATTATCGCTGACATTACGGGAGGTAAGGGCCACGCCCTACCTCAAGACAAAGCCAAAGCTAAGGCTAGACAGTCTAATTTTCGTCCCTTTCGGAACTTCAAAACAGGAGCAGCATCAACCTCCACTGCACCAAAACAGGAAGGAGCTGTTGCTCGTTACAGGCAAGGCTGGAAGCCTAACCAGTCCTGGAACAAGAGCAAGCAGGCCAGGAAACCTGCTGCTGCCCCAAAGACAGCATGAACCGAGAGCCCCCGATCCGGGACCGGATCTAGTGGGGGGCAGACTCTCTCTCTTCGCCCAGGCCTGGGCAAGAGATGTTCAGGATCCCTGGGCACTAGAGATCATATCTCAGGGATACCTTCTAGACTTCAAATTATCTCCCCCAAGAGGGAGATTTCATCTGTCAAGGTTGTCAACAAACCAGATAAAGAAAGAAGCGTTTCTACGCTGCGTACAAGATCTGTTAATAATGGGAGTGATCCATCCGGTTCCGCGGTCGGAACAAGGACAAGGGTTCTACTCAAACCTGTTTGTGGTTCCCAAAAAAGAGGGAACTTTCAGGCCAATCTTAGATTTAAAGATTCTAAACAAATTCCTAAGAGTTCCATCGTTCAAAATGGAAACTATTCGGACAATCTTACCCATGATCCAAGAGGGTCAGTACATGACCACAGTGGATTTAAAGGATGCTTACCTTCACATACCGATCCACAAAGATCATCACCGGTATCTAAGGTTTGCCTTCTTAGACAGGCACTACCAGTTTGTAGCTCTTCCATTCGGATTGGCTACGGCTCCAAGAATCTTCACAAAGGTTCTGGGTGCCCTTCTGGCGGTACTAAGACCGCGAGGGATTTCGGTAGCTCCATACCTAGACGACATTCTAATACAAGCTTCAAGCTTTCAAACTGCCAAGTCTCATACAGAGTTAGTTCTGGCATTTCTAAGGTCGCATGGATGGAAAGTGAACGAAAAGAAGAGTTCTCTTTTTCCTCTCACAAGAGTTCCATTCTTGGGGACTCTTATAGATTCTGTAGAAATGAAGATTTACCTGACAGAGGACAGGTTAACAAAGCTTCAAAATGCATGCCGTGTCCTTCATTCCATTCAACACCCGTCAGTAGCTCAATGCATGGAGGTGATCGGCTTAATGGTAGCGGCAATGGACATAGTACCTTTTGCACGCCTACACCTCAGACCTCTGCAATTATGCATGCTAAGTCAGTGGAATGGGGATTACTCAGATTTGTCCCCTACTCTGAATCTGAATCAAGAGACCAGAAATTCTCTTCTATGGTGGCTTCATCGGCCACACCTGTCCAGGGGGATGCCATTCAGCAGGCCAGACTGGACAATTGTAACAACAGACGCCAGCCTACTAGGTTGGGGCGCTGTCTGGAATTCTCTGAAGGCTCAGGGACTATGGAATCAGGAGGAGAGTCTCCTTCCAATAAACATTCTGGAATTGAGGGCAGTTCTCAACGCCCTTCTAGCTTGGCCCCAATTAACAACTCGGGGGTTCATCAGGTTTCAGTCGGACAACATCACGACTGTAGCTTACATCAACCATCAGGGAGGGACAAGAAGCTCCCTAGCAATGGTGGAAGTATCAAAGATAATTCGCTGGGCAGAGTCTCACTCTTGCCACCTGTCAGCAATCCACATCCCGGGAGTGGAGAACTGGGAGGCGGATTTCTTGAGTCGTCAGACTTTTCATCCGGGGGAGTGGGAACTTCATCCGGAGGTCTTTGCCCAAATACTTCAACGTTGGGGCAAACCAGAGATAGATCTCATGGCGTCTCGCCAGAACGCCAAACTTCCTCGCTACGGGTCCAGATCCAGGGATCCGGGAGCGGTTCTGATAGATGCTTTGACAGCACCTTGGAACTTCGGGATGGCTTATGTGTTTCCACCCCTTCCGCTGCTTCCTCGATTGATTGCCAAAATCAAGCAGGAGAGAGCATCAGTGATTCTAATAGCGCCTGCATGGCCACGCAGGACTTGGTATGCAGATCTAGTGGACATGTCATCCTGTCCGCCTTGGTCTCTACCTCTAAGACAGGACCTTCTGATACAGGGTCCATTCAAACATCAAAATCTAACTTCTCTGAAGCTGACTGCTTGGAAATTGAACGTTTGATTTTATCAAAACGTGGTTTTTCTGAGTCGGTTATTGATACTCTGATACAGGCTAGGAAGCCTGTTACCAGAAAGATTTACCATAAAATATGGCGTAAATACCTATACTGGTGCGAATCCAAACATTACTCCTGGAGTAAGGTTAGGATCTCTAGGATATTGTCTTTTCTACAAGAAGGGTTAGAAAAGGGTTTATCAGCTAGTTCATTAAAGGGACAGATTTCAGCTCTGTCCATCTTGTTACACAGGCGTCTGTCAGAAAATCCAGACGTCCAGGCTTTTTGTCAGGCTTTAGCTAGGATCAAGCCTGTGTTTAAAGCTGTTGCTCCGCCATGGAGTTTAAACTTAGTTCTTAACGTTTTACAGGGTGTTCCATTTGAACCCCTTCATTCCATTGATATAAAATTGTTATCTTGGAAAGTTCTGTTTTTAATGGCTATTTCCTCGGCTCGAAGAGTCTCTGAGTTATCAGCCTTACATTGTGATTCTCCTTATCTGATTTTTCACTCAGACAAGGTAGTTCTGCGTACTAAACCTGGGTTCTTACCTAAGGTGGTCACTAACAGGAATATCAATCAAGAGATTGTTGTTCCATCCTTGTGTCCAAATCCTTCTTCAAAGAAGGAACGTCTTCTACACAATCTGGATGTAGTTCGTGCCCTCAAGTTCTACTTGCAGGCAACTAAAGATTTTCGCCAAACTTCTTCCCTGTTTGTCGTTTATTCTGGACAGAGGAGAGGTCAAAAAGCTTCTGCTACCTCTCTCTCTTTTTGGCTTCGTAGCATAATACGTTTAGCCTATGAGACTGCTGGTCAGCAGCCTCCTGAAAGAATTACAGCTCACTCCACTAGAGCTGTGGCTTCCACTTGGGCCTTTAAGAATGAGGCCTCTGTTGAACAGATTTGCAAGGCTGCAACTTGGTCTTCGCTTCATACTTTTTCCAAATTTTACAAATTTGACACTTTTGCTTCTTCGGAGGCTATTTTTGGGAGAAAGGTTCTTCAGGCAGTGGTTCCTTCTATATAATGAGCCTGCCTATCCCTCCCGTCATCCGTGTACTTTTGCTTTGGTATTGGTATCCCAGAAGTAATGATGACCCGTGGACTGATCACACATAACAGAAGAAAACATAATTTATGCTTACCTGATAAATTCCTTTCTTCTGTTGTGTGATCAGTCCACGGCCCGCCCTGTTTTAAGGCAGGTAAATATCTTTTAAATTATACTCCAGTCACCACTTCACCCTTGGTTACTCCTTTCTCGTTGATTCTTGGTCGAATGACTGGGACTGACGTAGAGGGGAGGAGCTATATGCAGCTCTGCTGGGTGAATCCTCTTGCATTTCCTGTTGGGGAGGAGTTATTTCCCAGAAGTAATGATGACCCGTGGACTGATCACACAACAGAAGAAAGGAATTTATCAGGTAAGCATAAATTATGTTTTTATTCATGACACTCTAAGCTATGGTTGAGCACTTTATATGTAAAGTTCTAAATATGTTTTAAACTTATATTTGCCATGATTCAGGATAATCAATGTTCCTTCTTTCAGACTGTCAGTTTCATTTTTAGGGGAAATGCATATGAATTTTTTTTTTTCTTAACTTAAAATTTTCAATTGACTTTTTTCTTCTAAATTGCGGGCTGTTAGGCTCGCGGGTGCAGAAAATGCTACAATTTATTGCGTAATTTTCGGCGTCATAGTTGACGCCGGAAGTTTTCACGTGGTTGCGTCATTTTGGACGTATGTGTGTTGCAGGCGTTTTTTGCGCCAAATAATGTGGGCGTCATTCTTTGCGCCAAATAATGTGGGCGTCATACTTGGCGCCAAAAATGTGGGCGTCATTCTTGGCGCCATTTTTTTTTTTTTTTTTTTTTTTTTTAACATGATTTCAGTCTCACTTTTTAGTTGCTTCTGCTTTCTAGAGGCTTGTTTTGTTTTGCATTTTTTCCCATTCCTGAAACTGTCATTTAAGGAATTTGATAATTTTGCTTTATATGTTGTTTCTCCAACATAGGTGTGTCCGGTCCACGGCGTCATCCTTACTTGTGGGATATTCTCTTCCCCAACAGGAAATGGCAAAGAGCCCAGCAAAGCTGGTCACATGATCCCTCCTAGGCTCCGCCTTCCCCAGTCATTCTCTTTGCCGTTGTACAGGCAACATCTCCACGGAGATGGCTTAGAGTTTTTTGGTGTTTAAATGTAGTTTTTATTCTTCAATCAAGAGTTTGTTATTTTAAAATAGTGCTGGTATGTACTATTTACTCTGAAACAGAAAAGAGATGAAGATTTCTGTTTGTAAGAGGAAAATGATTTTAGCAACAGTTACTAAAATCGATGGCTGTTTCCACACAGGACTGTTGAGAAGAATTAACTTCAGTTGGGGGAAACAGTGAGCAGACTTTTGCTGCTTGAGGTATGACACATTTCTAACAAGACTTGGTAATGCTGGAAGCTGTCATTTTCCCTATGGGATCCGGTAAGCCATTTTTATTAAATAAGAATAAAGGGCTTCACAAGGGCTTTAAAGACTGGTAGACATTTTTCTGGGCTATAACGATTGATTTATATGCATCTTTAATAGTTTATAGCTTTGAGGAGTTATTTTAGTCTTGGGAATTATGTTAAATAACCGGCAGGCACTGTATTGGACACCTTTTTCACTGGGGGCCTTCTCTAATCATAGGCAGAGCCTCATTTTCGCGCCTCTATTGCGCAGTTGTTTTTGGGAAGCAAGGCATGCAGATGCATGTGTGAGGAGCTCAGATACATAGAAAAAGCTTACTGAAGGCGTCATTTGGTATCGTATTCCCCTTTGGGCTTGGTTGGGTCTCAGCAAAGCAGATACCAGGGACTGTATAGGGGTTACATATAAAAACGGCTCCGGTTCCGTTATTTTAAGAGTTAAAGCTTTCAAATTTGGTGTGCAATACTTTTAAGGCTTTAAGACACTGTGGTGAAATTTTGGTGAATTTTGAACAATTCCTTCATACTTTTTCACATTTTCAGTAATAAAGTGTATTCAGTTTAAAATTTAAAGTGACAGTAACGGTTTTATTTTAAAACGTTTTTTGTACTTTATCAAGTTTATGCCTGTTTAACATGTCTGAACTATCAGATAACTATGGTCTGTATGTGAGGAAGCCAAGGTTCCTTCTCATTTAAATAGATGTGATGTATGTGACACAAAATTTAGAGAAAATGATGCCCAAGATGATTCCTCAAGTGAGGGGAGTAAGCATGGTACTGCATCATCCCCCCCTTCGTCTACGCCAGTCTTGCCCACACAGGAGGCCCCTAGTACATCTAGTGCGCCAATACTCCTTACTATGCAACAATTAACGGCTGTAATGGATAATTCTATCAAAAACATTTTAGCCAAAATGCCCACTTATCAGCGAAAGCGCGACTGCTCTGTTTTAGAAAATACTGAAGAGCATGAGGACGCTGATGATAATGGTTCTGAAATGCCCCTACACTAGTCTGAGGGGGCCAGGGAGGTTTTGTCTGAGGGAGAAATTTCAGATTCAGGGAAAATTTCTCAACAAGCTGAACCTGATGTGATTACATTCAAATTTAAATTGGAACATCTCCGCGCTCTGCTTAAGGAGGTGTTATCTACTCTGGATGATTGTGAGAATTTGGTCATTCCAGAGAAATTATGTAAGATGGACAAGTTCCTAGAGGTCCCGGGGGCCCCCGAAGCTTTTCCTATACCCAAGCGGGTGGCGGACATTGTAAACAAAGAATGGGAAAGGCCCGGCATACATTTTGTCCCTCCCCCTATATTTAAGAAATTGTTTCCTATGGTCGACCCCAGAAAGGACTTATGGCAGACAGTCCCCAAGGTCGAGGGGGCGGTTTCTACTCTAAACAAACGCACTACTATCCCTATAGAAGATAGTTGTGCTTTCAAAGATCCTATGGATAAAAAATTAGAGGGTTTGCTTAAAAAGATGTTTGTTCAGCAAGGTTACCTTCTACAACCAATTTCATGCATTGTTCCTGTCACTACAGCAGCGTGTTTCTGGTTCGATGAACTAGAAAAGTCGCTCAATAAAGATTCTTCTTATGAGGAGATTATGGACAGAATTCATGCTCTCAAATTGGCTAACTCTTTTACTTTAGACGCCACTTTGCAATTGGCTAGATTAGCGGCGAAAAATTCGGGGTTTGCTATTGTGGCGCGCAGAGCGCTTTGGCTAAAATCTTGGTCAGCGGATGCGTCTTCCAAGAACAAATTGCTTAACATACCTTTCAAGGGGAAAACGCTGTTTGGCCCTGACTTGAAAGAGATTATTTCAGATATCACTGGGGGTAAGGGCCACGCCCTTCCTCAGGATAGGTCTTTCAAGGCTAAAAATAAACCAAATTTTCGTCCCTTTCGCAGAAACGGACCAGCCCCAAGTTCTACATCCTCTAAGCAAGAGGGTAATACTTCTCAAACCAAGCCAGCCTGGAGGCCAATGCAAGGCTGGAACAAAGGTAAGCAGGCCAAGAAACCTGCCACTGCTACCAAGACAGCATGAGATGTTGGCCCCCGATCCGGGACCGGATCTGGTGGGGGGCAGACTTTCTCTCTTCGCTCAGGCTTGGGCAAGAGATGTTCTGGATCCTTGGGCGCTAGAAATAGTCTCCCAAGGTTATCTTCTGGAATTCAAGGAGCTTCCCCCAAGGGGGAGGTTCCACAGGTCTCAATTGTCTTCAGACCACATAAAAAGACAGGCATTCTTACATTGTGTAGAAGACCTGTTAAAAATGGGAGTGATTCATCCTGTTCCATTAGGAGAACAAGGGATGGGATTCTACTCCAATCTGTTCATAGTTCCCAAAAAAGAGGGAACATTCAGACCAATCTTAGATCTCAAGATCCTAAACAAGTTTCTCAAGGTTCCATCGTTCAAAATGGAAACCATTCGGACAATTCTTCCTTCCATCCAGGAAGGTCAATTCATGACCACAGTGGATTTAAAGGATGCGTATCTACATATTCCTATCCACAAGGAACATCATCGGTTCCTAAGGTTCGCCTTTCTGGACAAGCATTACCAGTTTGTGGCACTTCCATTCGGATTAGCCACTGCTCCAAGAATTTTCACAAAGGTACTAGGGTCCCTTCTAGCGGTGCTAAGACCAAGGGGCATTGCAGTAGTACCTTACTTGGACGACATACTGATTCAAGCGTCGTCCCTACCACAAGCAAAGGCTCATACGGACATTGTCCTGGCCTTTCTCAGATCTCACGGGTGGAAAGTGAACGTAGAAAAAAGTTCTCTATCTCCGTCAACAAGAGTTCCCTTCTTGGGAACAATAATAGACTCCTTAGAAATGAGGATTTTTCTGACAGAGGCCAGAAAATCAAAACTTCTAAGCTCTTGTCAAGTACTTCATTCTGTTCTTCTTCCTTCCACAGTGCATGGAAGTAATAGGTTTGATGGTCGCGGCAATGGACATAGTTCCTTTTGCGCGAATTCATCTGAGACCATTACAACTGTGCATGCTCAGTCAGTGGAATGGGGATTATACAGACTTGTCTCCGACGATACAAGTAGATCAGAGGACCAGAGATTCACTCCGTTGGTGGCTGACCCTGGACAACCTGTCACAGGGGATGAGCTTCCGCAGACCAGAGTGGGTCATTGTCACGACCGACGCCAGTCTGGTGGGCTGGGGCGCGGTCTGGGAACCCCTGAAAGCTCAGGGTCTTTGGTCTCGGGAAGAATCTCTTCTCCCGATAAACATTCTGGAACTGAGAGCGATATTCAATGCTCTCAAGGCTTGGCCTCAGCTAGCAAAGGCCAAATTCATACGGTTTCAATCAGACAACATGACGACTGTTGCGTATATCAACCATCAGGGGGGAACAAGGAGTTCCCTGGCGATGGAAGAAGTGACCAAAATCATTCAATGGGCGGAGACTCACTCCTGCCACTTGTCTGCAATCCACATCCCAGGAGTGGAAAATTGGGAAGCGGATTTTCTGAGTCGTCAGACATTTCATCCGGGGGAGTGGGAACTCCATCCGGAAATCTTTGCCCAAATAACTCAATTGTGGGGCATTCCAGACATGGATCTGATGGCCTCTCGTCAGAACTTCAAGGTTCCTTGCTACGGGTCCAGATCCAGGGATCCCAAGGCGACTCTAGTAGATGCACTAGTAGCACCTTGGACCTTCAACCTAGCTTATGTATTTCCACCGTTTCCTCTCATCCCCAGGCTGGTAGCCAGGATCAATCAGGAGAGGGCATCGGTGATCTTGATAGCTCCTGCGTGGCCACGCAGGACTTGGTATGCAGACCTGGTGAATATGTCATCTGCTCCACCATGGAAGCTACCTTTGAGACAGGACCTTCTTGTTCAAGGTCCATTCGAACATCCGAATCTGGCCTCACTCCAACTGACTGCTTGGAGATTGAACGCTTGATTTTATCAAAGCGAGGGTTCTCAGATTCTGTCATTGATACTCTTGTTCAGGCCAGAAAGCCTGTATCTAGAATAATCTACCATAAAATATGGAAAAAATATATCTGTTGGTGTGAATCTAAAGGATTCCCATGGAACAAGATAAAAATTCCTAAGATTCTATCCTTTCTTCAAGAAGGTTTGGAGAAAGGATTATCTGCAAGTTCTTTGAAGGGACAGATTTCTGCTTTATCTGTTTTACTTCACAAAACGCTGGCGGCTGTGCCAGATGTTCAAGCTTTTGTTCAGGCTCTGGTTAGAATCAAGCCTGTTTACAAACCTTTGACTCGTCCTTGGAGTCTCAATTTAGTTCTTTCAGTTCTTCAGGGGGTTCCGTTTGAACCCCTACATTCCGTTGATATCAAGTTATTATCTTGGAAAGTTTTGTTTTTGGTTGCAATTTCTTCTGCTAGAAGAGTTTCGGAGTTATCTGCTCTGCAGTGTTCTCCTCCTTATCTGGTGTTCCATGCAGATAAGGTGGTTTTGCGTACTAAACCTGGTTTTCTTCCGAAAGTTGTTTCTAACAAAAACATTAACCAGGAGATAGTCGTGCCTTCTTTGTGTCCGAATCCAGTTTCAAAGAAGGAACGTTTGTTGCACAATCTGGATGTAGTTCGTGCTCTAAAAGTCTATTTAGATGCTACAAAGGATTTCAGACAAACATCTTCCTTGTTTGTTGTTTATTCTGGTAAAAGGAGAGGTCAAAAAGCAACTTCTACCTCTCTCTCTTTTTGGCTTAAAAGCATCATCAGATTGGCTTATGAGACTGCCGGACGGCAGCCTCCTGAACGAATCACAGCTCATTCCACTAGGGCCGTGGCTTCCACATGGGCCTTCAAGAACGAGGCTTCTGTTGATCAGATATGTAAGGCAGCGACTTGGTCTTCACTGCACACTTTTACCAAATTTTACAAATTTGATACTTTCGCTTCTTCTGAGGCTATTTTTGGGAGAAAGGTTTTGCAAGCCGTGGTGCCTGCCATCTAGGTGACCTGATTTGCTCCCTCCCATCATCCGTGTCCTAAAGCTTTGGTATTGGTTCCCACAAGTAAGGATGACGCAGTGGACCGGACACACCTATGTTGGAGAAAACAGAATTTATGTTTACCTGATAAATTACTTTCTCCAACGGTGTGTCCGGTCCACGGCCCGCCCTGGTTTTTTAATCAGGTCTGATGATTTATTTTCTTTAACTACAGTCACCACGGTATCATATGATTTCTCCTATGCAAATATTCCTCCTTTACGTCGGTCGAATGACTGGGGAAGGCGGAGCCTAGGAGGGATCATGTGACCAGCTTTGCTGGGCTCTTTGCCATTTCCTGTTGGGGAAGAGAATATCCCACAAGTAAGGATGACGCCGTGGACCGGACACACCGTTGGAGAAAGTAATTTATCAGGTAAACATAAATTCTGTTTTTTTCTATTACATATTGTAAGATGTCACTACCTGACCCTGGATCAGAATCTACTTCTGGAAAGACGCTGCCTGATGTCGGTTCTACCAAAGCTAAGTGCATTTGTTGTAAACTTTTGGTAACTGTTCCTCCGGCTGTAGTTTGTGCTAGTTGTCGTGATAAACTAACGCAGTTAATATTTCCAGTAGTAATAATCCATTACCTGTTGTTGTTCCTTCAACATCTAATGTTCAGGATGTTCCTGTTAATGTAAGAGAATTTGTTTCTAATTCTATTTAGAAGGCTCTGTCTGTTATTCCTCCTTCTAGTAAACGTAAAAGGTCTTTTAAAACTTCTCATATTTCAGATGAATTTTTAAATGACCGCCATCATTCTGACTTATCTATTTCTGAGGAGGATCTATCTGATTCAGAAGATTCTGCCTTAGATATTGACACTGATAAATCTTCATATTTGTTTAAGATGGAGTTTATTCGTTCTTTACTTAAAGAAGTGTTGATTGCATTAGATATGGAGGAGTCTAGTCCTCTTGATATTAAAACTAATAAGCGTTAAAATTCAGTTTTTAAACCTCATGTAGTTATTCCAGAAGTTTTTCCAGTTCCTGATGCTATTTCAGAAGTAATTTCTAGGGAATGGAATAGTCTGGGTACTTCATTTACTCCTTCTCCAAGGTTTTAGAAATTGTACCCTTTGCCATCTGATAGATTAGAGTTTTGGGAAAAAATCCCTAAAGTTGATGGGGCTATTTCTACTCTTGCTAAACGTATTACTATTCCTACGGCAGATAGTACTTCTTTTAAGGATCCTTTAGATAGGAAACTTCAATCCTTTCTAAGGAAGGCTTATTTATGTTCAGGTAATCTTCTTAGACCTGCTATTTCTTTGGCTGATGTTGCTGCAGCTTCCACCTTCTGGTTATAGGCTTAAGCGCAACAAGTGTCAGACCATAATGTTTATAGCATTGTTAAACTTCTTCAACATGCTAATAAGTTTTTGTGATGCCATTTTTGATATCATTAGGATTGATGTCAGGTATATGTCTTTAGCTATTTTAGCTAGAAGAGCTTTATGGCTTAAATCTTGGAATGCAGATCAGATATGACTTCTAAGTCAACGTTGCTTTCTCTTTCTTTCCAAGGTAATAAATTATTTGATTCTCAGTTGGATTCAATAATTTCAACTGTTACTGGGGGGAAGGGAGCCTTTTTTGCCTCAGGACAAAAAATCTAAAGGTAAATATAGGGCTGCTAATCGTTTTCGTTCCTTTCGTCAGAATAAGGAACAGAAGCCTGACCCTTCCCCTAAAGGAACAGTTTCCGTCTGGAATAAATCCAAGCCTTTTAGAAAGTCAAAACCAGCTCCCAAATCCGCATGAAGGTGCGGCCCTCATTCCAACACAGCTGGTAGGGGGCAGGTTACGATTTTTCAAAGATGTTTGGATCAATTCGATTCAAAGTCTTTGGATTCAGAACATTGTTTCACAAGGGTACAGAATAGGTTTCAAGGTAAGACCGCCTGTGAGAAGATTTTTTATCTCACGCATTCCAGTAAACCCAGTAAATGCTCAGGCGCTTCTGAAATGTGTTTCAGACCTAGAGTCGGCTGGGGTAATTGTTCCAGTTCTGGAACGGGGTCTGGGGTTTTACTCAAATCTGTTCATTGTACCAAAAAAGGAGAATTCCTTCAGACCAGTTCTGGATCTAAAAATATTGAATCGTTATGTAAGGATACCAACATTCAAAATGCTGACTATAAGGACTATTCTGCCTTTTGTTCAGCAAGGGCATTATATGTCTACAATAGACTTACAGGATGCCTATCTTCATTTTCCAATTCATCCAGATCACTATCAGTTCCTGAGATTCTCTTTTCTAGACAAGCATTGCCAGTTTGTTGCTCTTCCGTTTGGCCTAGCAACAGCTCCAAGGATCTTTTCAAAGGTTCTTGGTGCCCTTCTCTCTGTAATCAGAGGACAGGGTATTGCGGTATTTCCTTATTTGGACGATATCTTGGTACTTGCTCAGTCTTTACATTCTGCAGAATCTCATACGAATCAACTTGTGGTGTTTCTTCAAAGACATGGTTGGAGGATCAATTTACCAGAGAGTTTGTTGATTCCTCAGACAAGGGTAACCTTTTTGGGTTTCCAAATAGATTCAGTGTCCATGACTTTGTCTCTAACAGAAAAGAGACGTCTGAAATTGGTTCCAGCTTGTTGAAACCTTCAGTCTCAATCGTTCCCTTCGGTAGCTTTGTGCATGGAAATTCTAGGTCTCATGACTGCCGCATCGGACGCGATCCATTTTGCTCGTTTTCACATGAGACTGTGATCTCAACAGATGCGAGTCTTTCAGGTTGGGGAGCTGTATGGGGATCTCTGACAGCGCCGGGGGTTTGGGAATCACAGGAGGCGAGATTACCAATCGACATTTTTCGATTTTCAGAGCTCTTCAGTTCTGGCTTCTTCTGAAGAGAGAATCTTTTGTTTTCAGACAAACAATGTCACAACCGTGGTGTATGTCAATCATCAAGGTGGGACTCATAGTCCTCAGGCTATGAAAGAAGTATCTCGGATACTTGTCTGGGCGGAATCCAGCTCCTGTCAAATTTCTGCAGGTTCACATCCCAGGTATAGACAATTGGGAAGCGGATTATCTCAGTCGCCAGACGTTACATCCGGGCGAATGGTCTCTTCACCCAGAGGTATTTCTTCAGATTGTTCAAATCTGGGGACTTCCAGAAATAGATCTGATGGCTTCTCATCTAAACAAGAAACTTCCCAGGTATCTGTCCAGATCCAGGGATCCTCAGGCGGAAGCGGTGGACGCGTTGTCACTTCCTTGGAATTATCAACCTGCTTATATCTTTCCGCCTCTAGTTCTTCTTCCAAAAGTGATTTCCAAAATCCTAATGGAGCGTTCGTTTGTACTGCTGTTGGCTCCAGCATGGCCACACAGGTTTTGGTATGCGGATCTCGTTCGAATGGCAAGTTGCCAACCTTGGACACTTCCGTTAAGGCCAGACCTATCTCAAGGCCCATTTTTCCATCAGGATCTCAAATCATTAAATTTGAAGGTATGGAGATTGAACGCTTAATACTTAGTCATAGAGGTTTCTCTGATTCAGTGATTAATACTATGTTACAGGCTCGTAAATCTGTGTCTAGAAAGATTTATTACCAAGTTTGGAAGTCTTTTAAATTTCTTGGTGTTCTTCTCATAAATTCTCTTGGCATTCTTTTAGAATTCCTAGAATTTTACAGTTTCTTCAGGGTGGTTTGGAAAAAGGTTTGTCTGCAAGTTCCTTGAAAGGACAAATCTCTGCTCTTTCTGTTCTTTTTCACAGAAAGATTGCTAATGATCCTGATATTCATTGTTTTGTACAGGCTTTGGTTCGTATTAAGCCTGTCATTAAGTCAATCTCTCCTCCTTGGAGTCTCAATTTGGTACTGAGGGCTTTACAGGCTCCTCCGTTTGAACCTACGCATTCTCTGGATATTAAATTACTTTCTTGGAAAGTTTTGTTCCTTTTGGTCATCTCTTCTGCTAGAAGAGTTTCTGAGTTATCTGCTTTTTCTTGTGACTCTCCTTTTCTGATTTTTCATCAGGATAAGGCTGTGTTGCGGACTTCATTTAATTTTTTACCTAAAGTTGTGAATTCTAACAACATTAGTAGAGAAATTGTTGTCCCTTCATTGTGTCCTAATCCTAAGAATTCTCTGTAGAGATCTTTACATTCTTTGGATGTAGTAAGAGCTTTGAAATATGTTGAAGCTACTAAAGATTTCAGGAAGACTTCTAGTGTATTAGTTATCTTTTCTGGTTCTAGGAAAGGTCAGAAGGCTTCTTCCATTTCTTTGGCATCTTGGTTAAAGTCTTTGATTCATCATGCTTATGTGGAGTCGGGTAAATCCCAGCCTCAAAGGATTACGGCTCATTCTACTAGGTCAGTTTCTACTTCCTGGGCTTTTAGGAATGAAGCTTCTGTTGATCAGATTTGCAAAGCAGCAACTTGGTCTTCTTTGCATACTTTTACTAAATTCTACCATTTTTATGTTTTTTTCTTCTTCTGAAGCAGTTTTTGGTTGAAAAGTACTTCAGGCAGCTGTTTCAGTTTGATTCTTCTGCTTATAATTTCATTTTTTTTCATTATAAGATTAAAACTTTTTGATTTGGGTTGTGGATTTTTTTTTTTTCCCAGCGGAATTGGCTGTCTTTATTTTATCCCTCCCTCTCTAGTTACTCTTGCGTGGAAGTTCCACATCTTGGGTATCTGCTATCCCATACGTCACTAGCTCTTGGACTCTTGCCAATTACATGAAAGAAAACATAATTTATGTAAGAACTTACCTGATAAATTCATTTCTTTCATATTGGCAAGAGTCCATGAGGCCCACCCTTTTTGTGGTGGTTATGATTTTTTTGTATAAAGCACAATTTTTCAAATTCCTTGTTTGATGCTTTCGCTCCTTTCTTATCACCCCACTTCTTGGCTATTCGTTAAACTGAATTGTGGGTGTGGTTAGGGGTGTATTTATAGGCATTGTGAGGTTTGGGAAACTTTGCCCCTCCTGGTAGGAATGTATATCCCATACGTCACTAGCTCATGGACTCTTGCCAATATGAAAGAAATGAATTTATCAGGTAAGTTCTTACATAAATTGTTATTCCTATGGAAGATAGTACGTAAGTTCCTTTTAGATAGGAAACTTGAATCTTATCTAAGGAAAGCTTATTTATATTCAGGTCGTCTCAGGCCTGCAATTTCTTTGGCTGATGTTGCAGCTGCATCAACATTTTTGTTGGACAATTAGCGAAACAAGAATTGGATTCTGATTTATCTAGCATTGTTCGCTTACTGCAACATACGAATCAGTTCTGATACCATTTTTTGATATAATCAAGATTGATGTTAGATCTATGTCTTTAACTATTTTTAGCTAGAAGAGTTTTGTGGCTTAAATCTTGGAATGCTGATATGACTAAGTCAAGATTGCTATCTTTCTTTCCAAGGTAATAAGAGACCTAAGGGTAAATCTAAAGCTTCTAATCATTTTCGTTCTTTTTGCCAATAAGGAACAAAAACCCAATCCTTTCCTATGGAATCTCTTTCCAATTGGAAACCTTCATTAAATGGAATAAATTCAAGCCATTTAAGAAAGTCTGCATGAAGGTGCGACTCTCATTCCAGCTCAGCTGGTAGGGGGCAGATTAAGGTTTTTTTCAAGGATGTTTGAAACCATTGATTTTGGACAGAATTTATCCAGAGTATTGTCTCTCAGGGTATCGAATAGGATTCCGAGTAAGTCCTCCTGTGAGAAGATTTTTTTTCTCTCATGTATCCCAGCAAATCCAGTTAAAGCTCATGCTTTCCTGTAGTGTGTTTAGACCTGGAGTTTCAGGGGTAGTCATGCCAGTCCTTATAGTCACCATTTGAAAGATTTCAGGAAGATTTCTAGTCTATTTGTTATATTTTCTGGTCCTAGGAAAGGTCAGAAGGCTTCTGCTATTTCCTTGGTTTCAGCTTTTGATTCTTCAAGCTTATTGGAGTCGGGTCATGCCCCGCCTTTGAGAATTACAGCTCATTCTACTAGAACAGTCTCCACTGTTTGGGCTTTTAAGAATGAAGCTTCAGTTGATCAAATTTGCAATGCGGCAACTTGGTCTTCTTTACATTCATTTACTAAATTCTACCGTTTTGATGTATTTGCTTCTTTAGAAGCAGTTTTTGGTTGAAAAGTTCTTCATGCAGCTGTTTCAGTTTGATTCTTCTGCTGATGTTTTAAAGGGACAGTCTACTATAGAATTGTTATTGTTTTAAAAGATAGATAATCCCTTTTATTACCCATTCCCCAGTTTTGCATAACCAACAGTTATATTAATATATTTTTTACCGCTGTGATTACCTTGTGTCTAGGATCCTTCTGACAGCCCCCTGATCACATGACTGTGACTGTTTATTATCTATTGTCTTAAATTTAGCATTGTTTTGTGCTAAATCTTAAATAACCCCCTGTGCCTGAACACAGTGTTATCTATATGGCCCACGTGTACTTTCTGTCTTTGTGTTGAAAAGAGATTTATAAAGCATGTGATAAGAGAAAGCCCTCAAAGACTTAGAAATCAGCATATAAGTTTACCTATGTTTAGTTTAAACTAAGAATATCAAGAGAAAAAGCAAATTTGATAAAAGTAAATTGGAAAGTTGATTAAAATTAAGTCCTATCTGAATAATGAAAGTTTAATTTATACTAGACTGTCCCTTTAAGTTTTTCTTGTCATTTTAAGAATAAACTTATATTTTGGGTTGTGGATTATTTTTTTAGCGGAAAATGGCTGTTTATTTTTATCCCTCCCTCTCTAGTGATTCTTTCATGGAGTTCCACATCTTGGGAATTGATATCCCATACGTCACTAGCTCATGGACTCTTGCCAATTACATGAAAGAAAACATAATTTATTTAAGAACATACCTGATAAATGAATTTCTTTCATATTGGCAAGAGTCCATGAGGCCCACCCTTTTTATGTTGGTTACGATTTTTTTGTATAAAGCACAATTATTTCCAAATTCCTTTGTTGATGCTTTTTACTCCTTTCTTAATCACCCCACTACTTGGCTATTTGTTAAACTGAATAGTGGGTGTGGTGAGGGGTGTATTTATAGGCATTTTGAGGTTTGGGAAACTTGGTAGGATTGTATATCTCATACGTGACTAGCTCATGGACTCTTACCAATATGAAAGAAATTAATTTATCAGGTAAATTCTTACATAAATTATGTTTTTAGCTCAGAGAGGCTTTTTTGACAGTGTGATTGTCATTCAGGCTCGCAAGCCTGACACTAGACATATCTACTACAATATGTGGAGGACTTATTTTCACTGGTGTGACTAGCAAGGTTTCTCTTGGTGTAAAGACTCTGCATATCCTTCAGTTTCTCCCGGAGTGTTTAGAAAAAGGCCCAATGGCCAATACTATAAAGGATCAGATCTCTGCCCTTTCTGTTCTTTTTCAGGAGAAGTTGGCTAGTTCCCCAGATGTTCAATAGTTTGTTCAGGATCTGGTTAGAATTAAATCTGTTTTCAAACCTGTTGCTTCTCCTTAGAGTCTAAATCTAGTTCTTAAAGTTCTTCAAAGGGCTCCTTTTGAGTCTCTGTATGCTCCTGATATTAAGATACTCACTTGAAAGGTGGTGGTGTTCCTGTTCTGAGATTTTCAGCTTTAATGTGCGATCCGCCGTATCTGGTGATCCATCAGGATAAGGCTCTATTAAGAACTCAACTTGAGTTTTACCTAAGGTAGTAAATACTCGCAACATCTACCAGGAGATTGTGGTTCTTTCACTTTGTCCCAATTCATCATCCTCCAAGAAGAGTGTTCCATAATTTTGATGTGATTAGAGCGTTGAAGTTCTACCTTCACCCTACTAAGGAGTACTTCGTTATTTATTCTGTATACGGGTAAGCTCAAGGGGCGAAAGACTTCTGCTGTTAGTATTTCTTTTTGGCTGAGAAGACTGATCAGTATGGCCTACAGGGAGGCGTGCCAGGAGCCCCTTCGAGAATTACGGCACATTCTACCTGTGCAATGTCTGTTACTTGGGCCTTTAAGAATTAGACGTCAATTGAACAGGTCTGTAAGACTGCAATGTGGTTTTCCTTACACATTTTCACAAAGTTCTATAAGTTTGATGTTTTTGCCTTGGCAGACCCATCTTTGCTAGAAGGGTTTTACAAGTGATGGTTCCTAGTTCTTTGGAAGGAAAAGGGAGTGTTACGGTACCAACAGTGTACCAAGGGTTAGTTAGTAGTTACAGAATCAGCACTTCACAACCTCGATCAGTTTCCCTGCAAACATGAGACCAAGCTCCACATTTCAGGTTTAAAAAAGAATATATTTATTAAAGGCTGAATGCCTAGTATTTATACAGGTTTTGACCCCAGATGGGGGGGTTGAAAGACTCTTGTACATTAGATAAAAAAGGGGAAGACGCCCTTTTATGAAACAATAGAATTACATTACTTGAATACTTTAAACACAAGACACTCTGGGCTCTTCTTATCACTTAGGCGTTTTCTCTCTGAGGGTGATCAAACAATGGAATTCTTATCACTAACTAAATTATGGCTGTAGCCAGCAACCTGTCTTTAGAAATTAGCTTCTTAAAGCTAAACACAGTTAACTCCTTCAGTCCTGACAGAAGGGTCTGTCACAGGGAGGCAGTCCTAACATTTGTGAACTTCACAGCTTGGGTATTGCTTTCCCACAGGTTATGAATGTTCTCATGGACTCTCACTGCCAATTGAAGAAAAATTAAAAAAATGTTTTATTACCTAATGATAATTTAATTTCCTTCTTGGCAGTTAGAGTCTAAAACTTTGCTTGAATGTTATTTGTGTAGTGGCAGAAGTTGTACCCTGTACCTTGTATCTCTCTTCACTTTTCCTTATCCTCGGCTGAACTACTGGAGGGTAGGGGAAGTGGGAGGGATATTTATAGTCTTGTTTATAGTTTGTTAGTTTGTTTGTTTTCTCCAACATTGGTGTGTCCGGTCCACGGCGTCATCCATTACTTGTGGGAAATATTCTCCCCCACAGGGAAAGGCAAGTAGAGCACACAGCAAGAGCTGTCCATATAGCTCCCCCTCTGTCTCCGCCCCCCAGTTATTCTCCTTGCTGCTCTGAACAAGTAGCATCTCCACGGGGATGGCGAGGAGTTTGTGGTGTTAGTTGTAGTTTTTTATTTCTTCTATCAAGAGTTTGTTATTTTAAAATAGTGCTGGCTTGTACTATTTACTCTACAACAGAAAAATGATGAAGATTTCTTTTTAAGAGGGCTATGATTTTAGCACAAGTAACTAAAATCCATTACTGTTACCACGCAGGACTGTTGAAACTAGAGAACTTCAGTTGGGGGTAACAGCTTGCAGACTCATCTGCTTCAGGTATGACTGGTCTCCTAACAACACAGGCTAATGTTTGATGACAGTCATTTTTCCCCTCAGGGAAAACGGTAAGCCATTTTTCTTTCACCTCAGCAAAAAAGATAACAGGCTTCCCCTTTTTGAATTTTATGCTGGTAGACACTGTTAGGGGCCAAATCGATTGGTTTTTATTACAATATCATGGCATATGAAATGTTTTATGAGCTCATATACACTTGGGGACGTTTTTTATTGATCTGGCTTGTTTTAGACACCTAAATCTATTCAGGAAGGCCCCTTCACTCTAGTGTACTGAGGGAGGAGGCTTCATTTTGGCGCTTCAGCTGCACAGTTGATTTTCAAGGCAGTGCATGCAGTCTCATGTGAGAGGGTCCTGTGGCTCAGAAAGTGACTCCAGAAGGCTTATTTCTGTGGATGATTGACCCCTAAGGAAGGTAAAAGCTACAGCAATGCTGTAGCAGGGATTGTGGTGTATAAAAACAGTTAAATCCAACAATTTGCTCCGGTTTGCTTGTTTTAAGAGCTAGAGTCTCCATATTTGCTGTGCAATACTTTATAAGCATTAAAACACTGGGGTCCAAATTTTATAAAAATCGGATATTGCCTTCATAGTTTTTTGAACATTCAGAAATAAAGTGTGTCATTTTATTATTTAAAGAGACAGTAACGTTTTTGTTTAAAATCGTTTTTATTGCATTGTTTGCCTGCCTAAATCTGTTTAACATGTCTGGGCCATCAGATAACCTATGTTCTGTGTGTGTAGAGACAAATGTGGTTCCCCCTTCGAGTGTTTGTGATGATTGTGCCATAGCGTCCAAACAAAATAAGGACAGCTCTGTTACATTTCATAATGTTGCCCAAGATGATTTATCTAATGAAGGTAGTGGGGATAGTTCTACATCCTTACCTTCTGTGTCTACACCAGCTTTGCCCGCGCAGGCGACACCTAGCGCGCCAGTGCTTATTTCTATGCAACAATTGACAGCAGTAGTGGATAATTCTATAGCAAATCTTTTATCCAAACTGCCAGCATTTCAGAGAAAGCGTGATTTTTCAGTTTTAAATACAGATAAAAAGGATGAACAATCAGACGCTGACGATGCCTTATCTATTTTACCCTTACATCAATCAGAATTGGCTGTGAGGGAAGGGCTGTCTGAAGGTGAAATTTCAGACTCAGGAAAAATTTCTCAACAGGCAGAACCTGATATAGTAGTATTTAAGTTTAAGCTAGAACATCTCCGCGCTTTGCTTAAGGAGGTATTAGCTACTCTGGATGACTGTGATTCTATGGTAGTACCAGAGAAGTTGTGCAAATTGGACAAATTTTTAGAGGTCCCAGTGCACGACGATGCTTTTCCTATACCCAAGAGGGTAGCGAGCATAGTGGATAAGGAGTGGGAGAAGCCAGGTGTACCCTTTGCCCCACCTCCTATATTTAAGAAAATGTTTCCCATAATAGACCCTAGAAGGGACGCATGGCAGACGGTCCCGAAGGTTGAGGGAGCTGTTTCAACACTAGCGAAGCGCACAACTATTCCTATAGAGGACAGCTGCGCTTTCAAAGATCCTATGGATAAAAAATTGGAAGGATTGCTTAAAAAGATTTTTGTTCAGCAAGGGTTCATCCTTCAACCAGCTACGTGTGTTATTACTGTCACTTCAGCGGCGTCCTTTTGGTTCGAGGAACTAGAAAGGTCGCTCCAGAAAGAGACTTCCTATGAAGAAGTCATGGACAGAATTCACGCATTAAAGTTAGCTAATTCCTTTATATTGGATGCCGCTTTTCAAATAACGAAATTGGCGGCGAAAAACTCAGGTTTTGCTATAGTAGCACGGAGGGCGCTTTGGCTAAAATCCTGGTCGGCAGATGTGTCGTCCAAGACTAAGTTACTTAATATTCCTTTCAAGGGTAAGAGCCTTTTTGGGCCGGAATTGAAGGAAATTATTTCAGACATCACTGGGGGTAAGGGCCATGCCCTCCCACAGGATAGGCATTTTAAGGCTAAGAACAAACCGGCTAATAACTCCACTGCCGCTAGACAAGAAGGTAACGCGGCCCAGCCCAAAGCCGCTTGGAAGCCCATGCAAGGCTGGAATAAGGGTAAACAAACCAAGAAACCTGCTGCTGCTACCAAGACAGCATGAAGGGGTAGCCCCCGATCCGGGACCGGATCTGGTAGGGGGCAGACTATCTCTCTTCGCTCAGGCTTGGGCAAGAGATGTTCCGGATCCCTGGGCACTAGAGATAGTCTCCAAGGGATATCTACTAGACTTCAAGGGACTTCCTCCAAAGGGAAGATTCCACCTGTCTCGCTTATCTTCAGACCAGATAAAGAAACAGGAATTCTTACATTGTGTAAGAGACCTATCAAAGATGGGAGTGATAAACCCAGTCCCCTCCGGGGAACAAGGTCTAGGGTTTTACTCAAACCTGTTTGTGGTTCCCAAAAAAGAGGGAACTTTCAGGCCAATTCTGGATTTAAAGATATTAAACAAGTTCCTCAGACTTCCATCCTTCAAAATGGAAACCATTCGGACAATCTTGCCGGCAATCCAGCAGGGTCAATATTTGACTACCCTGGATCTAAAGGATGCATATCCCAGTCCACAAAACTCATCATCAGTTCCTGAGGTTCGCCTTTCTGGACAAACATTACCAGTTCGTGGCTCTTCCATTCGGTTTAGCCACCGCTCCCAGAATTTTCACAAAGGTGCTAGGGTCCCTTCTAGCGGTCCTAAGGCCGAGGGGCATCGCTGTAGCACCTTACCTAGACGACATCCTAATCCAAGCGTCGTCTCTTTCCAAAGCAAGGGCCCACACGGACATTGTGTTGGCTTTTCTCAGATCTCACGGGTGGAAGGTGAACATAGAAAAGAGTTCACTGTCACTGTCCACAAGGGTTCCTTTTCTGGGAACAATAGATTCTGTGGAAATGAAGATCTTCCTTACAGAAATCAGAAAGTTAAAGCTTCTAAACGCTTGTCGTGTTCTTCATTCTATTCCTCAACCCTCCATAGCTCAGTGCATGGAAGTAATAGGACTAATGGTCGCAGCAATGGACGTGGTTCCTTTTGCTCGAATTCATCTAAGACCATTACAGCTGTGCATGCTCATTCAGTGGAATGGGGACTATACAGACTTGTCTCCCCAAATTCAAGTAGACCAGGTAACCAGGGACTCACTTCTCTGGTGGTTGACCCAGGATCACCTGTCTCAGGGAATGAGTTTCCGCAGACCGGAGTGGATCATTGTCACGACCGACGCCAGCCTCTTGGGTTGGGGTGCGGTCTGGGGCTCTCTGAAAGCTCAGGGTCTATGGTCTCGAGAAGAGTCTCTCCTCCAGATAAACATTTTGGAACTAAGAGCAATATTCAATGCGCTCCTGGCTTGGCCTCAACTAGCGGAAGTCAGGTTCATAAGGTTTCAGTCGGACAACATAACGACTGTTGCGTACATCAATCATCAGGGGGGAACAAAGAGTTCCTTGGCGATTAGCGAGGTGTCCAAGATCATCAAATGGGCGGAGGATCACTCCTGCCATCTATCTGCAATTCACATCCCAGGAGTAGACAACTGGGAGGCGGACTATTTGAGTCGTCAGACTTTCCATCCGGGGAAGTGGGAACTCCACCCGGAGGTCTTGGCCCAGTTAACCCAATTATGGGGCATTCCAGACATGGATCTGATGGCGTCCCGTCAGAACTTCAAGATTCCTTGTTACGGGTCCAGATCCAGGGATCCCAAGGCGACTCTAGTGGATGCATTAGTGGCGCCTTGGTCATTCAACCTAGCGTATGTGTTTCCACCGTTTCCTCTCCTTCCCAGGCTCATAGCCAGGATCAAACAGGAGAAGGCCTCAGTGATTCTGATAGCTCCTGCGTGGCCACGCAGGACTTGGTATGCAGACCTGGTAAATATGTCATCGGCTCCACCATGGAAGCTACCTTTGAGACAGGATCTTCTAGTACAAGTTCCATTCGAACATCCAAATTTAGTTTCTCTGTAGTTGACTGCTTGGAAATTGAACGCTTGATTTTATCCAAGCGTGGGTTTTCAAATTCGGTGATAGATACTCTGGTCCAAAATATAGATATAAAAATATATCTGTTGGTGTAAGATTAAAATTCCAAAGATTCTCTCCTTTCTCCAAGAAGGTTTGGATAAAGGGTTGTCAGCGAGTTCTCTAAAGGGACAGATTTCTGCTTTATCTGTCTTGTTACACAAACGACTGGCAGCTGTGCTAGATGTACAAGCTTTTGTTCAGGCTTTGGTCAGAATCAAGCCTGTTTACAGACCCATGACTCCTCCTTGGAGTCTAAATTTAGTTCTTTCAGTTCTTCAAGGGGTTCCGTTTGAACCTTTACATTCCATAGATATTAAGTTACTATCTTGGAAAGTTCTGTTTTTGGTTGCTATTTCTTCTGCTAGAAGAGTTTCTGAATTATCTGCTTTGCAGTGTAATCTACCCTATCTGGTTTTCCATTCAGATAAGGTTGTTTTGCGTACTATGCCTGGTTTTCTTCCAAGAGTGGTTTCCAACAAGAATATTAACCTGGAAATAGTTGTTCCTTCTCTGTGTCTGAATCCAGTTTCAAAGAAGGAACGTTTGTTACACAATTTAGATGTAGTTTGTGCTTTAAAGTTCTATTTAGAAGCAACAAAAGATTTTAGACAAACCTCATCTTTATTTGTCGTTTACTCTGGTAAGAGGAGAGGTCAAAAAGCTACTGCTACCTCTCTTTCTTTCTGGCTGAAAAGCATTACTCTACTAGGGCTGTGGCTTCCACATGGGCCTACAAGAACGAGGCTTCTGTTAGGTGATATGTAAGGCAGCGACTTGGTCTTCTCTGCACACTTTTGCCAAATTCTACAAATTTGATACTTATGCTTCTTCAGAGGCTATTTTTGGGAGAAAGGTTTTGCAAGCCGTGGTGCCTTCCATTTAGGTAACCTGATTTGCTCCCTCCCTTCATCCGTGTCCTAAAGCTTTGGTATTGGTTCCCACAAGTAATGGATGACGCCGTGGACCGGACACACCAATGTTGGAGAAAACAGAATTTATGCTTACCTGATAAATTACTTTCTCCAACGGTGTGTCCGGTCCACGGCCCGCCCTGGTTTTCCTAATCAGGTTGAATTTTTTTTTCTTTATACACTACAGTCACCACGGCACCCTATAGTTTCTCCTTTTTCTCCTAACTTTCGGTCGAATGACTGGGGGGCGGAGCCAGAGGGGGAGCTATATGGACAGCTCTTGCTGTGTGCTCTCCTTGCCTTTCCCTGTGGGGGAGAATATTTCCCACAAGTAATGGATGACGCCGTGGACCGGACACACCGTTGGAGAAAGTAATTTATCAGGTAAGCATAAATTCTGTTTTTTGCTGCCTCCTTCTGGCCAGGAATAGTATTTTCCCATAGGTTATAAATGTTCTTGTGGACTCACTGCCAAGAAGGAAATTAAATTATCAGCTAAGAATTATTATATTATTTTTTTTTGTAGTGGTCTTGCAAAAGTTATTTCTGGATTTTTTTATAATTCCTAGAGTTTTTGAGTTCTTGCAGGATGGTCTAGCTACTTTTTTGTCAGCCAGTTCTCTGAAAGTTCAGCTTTTTTGCACTTTCATAAGAAAATTGCTAACATTCCAAATTTTCAGGCCTCTGTTCAGACTCTGATCAGATATAAATAGGTTATTCATCTAGTTTCTCCTCTTGAAATCTTGATTTTGAGGGTTCTTCCAACTCCTCCCTTTGAGCCGAAGCAAGATTTGGACCTTTTAGCTTTTGTACTTAGTTTTTTTTTCTTCTAGCTATTTCTTCAGCTGGAAGGGTTTCTGAGCTTCAGCTTTGTCATGCAAACTTCCTTTTTTGATTTGTTTTCAAGATAAAGCTGTTTTATCTAGCTACTCCTTTCTCCCTAAGGTAGTATCTACAGATACTATTAATCAGGAAGTTGTGGTTCCTTCTTTTTGTCCAGTTCGTAATAACTCTAAGGAATGCCATTTTAATGTGGATGTTGTGAGAGAACTTGGATATTAAACCACAAAGTCCCAGCTTACAAGTGGCACGCTAATGATAGCGCAAGCGCGATATGCAATATAACTGGACCGAGCTAACATTTGCTCACAACTTTGATATGAGGACTCATGGACTATCACCATCATGAAATAAATACATTTTTCAGGTAAGCATACATTTTGGGTTATGTTTAAACTCATTCCACAAGGATACGTACCCCACATTTGTATATCCCTCCTCTTACATATTTGTGGGTTTTGAGAAAACCCAGAAATAAAGTGGGCTATGAGTAAACCCAGAAGTCAAGAGCATCAACATGCTATGCATGGTGTAACATGGTTGTTACAGAAGCCAGAAGTACCTCATTTAGCAACTGATTTGTCAGCTATAAATACTGACTGAAGTGTTTCAAGAAAAGCATGCAGAGGAATGTGTTTTTTGCATATAATGGTGTGTGACCAATGACATTTGATCTATTTTGTATGTAGTGGGTTCCTTTTTTTTAACTATTTTGTAATTAATAATGACGGTACGGAATACAGTTTTTTTTTTTTTTTTTTATTTATTCAGATGAATTCATCACAGTCAAAAATTTCCTATACCCTGGAACTCCAAGATGTGGTTTCTAGACTACGAATATCCAATGTGTGTGTTTAGCACAGGTGAAGAAATGAAAATTTGACATACAGTATGTCATTAGAGCCTTGGTTGCTACTACATTGGGTCCAAACCTCCTTATGTTAGGGCCCTTTACTGTGACCTTTCAACTGGTCCTAAAATAAATGCACCCCTGTATACTTGAGATGTTTTATCCCTGAGGTTTCTCAAGTGGGTTTGTAGAACACAAGACACTGAGAGCACCTCTTACCACTTAACTTGACTCATGCATCATGATCCCATAGGGTTGTGTTGGTATACTCCTAGCTTGCTGGCTTTCATTGCTTTTTCCAGTACACCCTGTGCATACGCAGGTGTTCCAGTCCTATTTTGAAATAGGTTGTATGAACTTATGTATGGTAAATGTGTGGCTATTGCTCAACTCCCCCCCCCCCCCCCTTCCTATTTGAGTTTCTATATGTTTCCCCATATTCCCCAGCTGCACTTTTATGGATAGTTCCATGCATTTCTTGGTGCCTGCTTAATGTTAGGTGTATAAGTCAGTTTAGTTTAAGTTTTAGTAATTATTGGTGTCTTTTTGGTCCCAAATACAGAATAGTTGTGTTAGTGAAGCCCACCACACATTTTGGTACCATCATGGTGTTAATATGGCAGTAGTGCTTTAATCGTGAAGCTTCACCATTCGTTTGCTATATATTATCATTTTTATATACAAACCTAGACACCTACTTGTTTACTTATGTTGCATTTCTTATAGGCTTGCAAATGCTATGTCTACAGAAATGTCTACTGCTTTAAGAGCACGTTGTTCAAAAGCTCTCTCTATGGCTAGGTTATTTAATACTTCTTATTAGCACTATGAGGTCCCTTTAAAAAAAAAAAATCACTTAACCACTTTAACAGAAATTTCAGAGAATAACTTGCCCAAAATACCGGAGAATTTTTTTTTAGCATTTTTGCTATCACTCCATTTAAGCAGAAATAAAGCCTTTTTTTAAAATTTCTTTTTATTTATTTATGGAAACTCTATATATTTAAAGTAGACAACCCAAGGCATTGATCTACGCCCATTTTGGTATATCTTTTGGCACTATTTGGCTGCCAACTGCTATAGTCATAAGACAAATGGTTGTAAAAGTATTTTTCTAGGCTCCCCTTTGTTCAGAAATAGCAGACATACATGGCATTGCCGTTGGTTTTTGGCAATTATAATACTGTTAATTGCAGCTGAGCACCACACTTAAATTCCCGGCAGTGAAGGGGTTAATTACCTTGTAAGCTTAATATTTGCTCTAATGTAGGGATTATCCTCCCACCTCCTGATCCCTACCTGATCTCTCCCAAATATCTCTTACCCCCCCTCCCCCTTTACTCTTCACCACCATCTAAGGTACTGGCAGACAGTATGCCAGTATGTATTTCTTTCATGTAATTGGCAAGAGTCCATGAGCTAGTGACGTATGGGATATACAATCCTACCAGGAGGGGCAAAGTTTCCCAAACCTCAAAATGACATAAATACACCCCTCACCACACCCACAATTCAGTTTTACAAACTTTGCCTCCTATGGAGGTGGTGAAGTAAGTTTGTGCTAAGATTTCTCAGCTTTTTTTGAAGCCTGATTCCTCTGAGTACAGTGAATGTCAGAGGGATTTGAAGGGAGTATCACCTATTGAATGCAATGATTTTCCTAACAGGGGTCTATTTCTTAGGTTCTCTGTTATCGGTCGTAGAGATTAATCTCCTACCTCCCTTTTCAGATCGACGATATACTCTCATATTCCATTACCTCTACTGATAACCGTTTCAGTACTGGTTTGACTATCTGCTATATGTGGATGAGTGTCTTTTTTGGTAAGTATGTTTGATTTACTTAAGACACTCTCAGCTATGGTTTGGCACTTTATATAAGGTTATAAACATATGTATTTACATATATTTGCCATGATTCAGGTTTACAGTATATTTCCTTTTTGCAGACTGTCAGTTTCATATCTGGGAAATGCATTTTAAGAAAAAATTATTTCTTACCTGGGGTTTAGTCTTTTTCAAATTGACTTTTTCTAAATTGTGGGCTATATTAGGTCCTTCACGAGGTTGCGTCATCTATGATGCAAGTGTTTCGTTTTTGGCGCCAACAAAATGTTTTTCTGTTTGTGGTGCGTCATACTTGGCGCCAAACATTTTCATTTTTTAAGTCCCCATTATTTTTGCCTCTGGCCTTTTTTCTATGTTAGAGGGTTATGCTGTTTGCATTTTTTCCCATTCCTGAAACTGTCATATAAGGAAATTGATAATTTTGCTTAATATGTTGTTTTTCTCTTACATTCTGCAAGATGTCTCAATCTGATCCTGTCTCAGAATCTACTGCTGGAATCATGCTGCCTGATATTGGTTATTATTATTATTATTATCGGTTATTTGTAGAGCGCCAACAGATTCCGCAGCGCTATAAACAAAACAATTATAGGGTAGAGGGCCCTGCCAAGAGTTGCACTGTTGTAGTCAGCTCTTAAGGTGATCTACAAACAGCTGGACTTTTAGGCTTACATGCTAAGAGGGTTCAGGGGATTGCAGTGAAGGAGAGGAATTAGTATTAGGAAGGGTTAGCGTAGGTTGTATGCGTCCCTGAACAGTAGAGTCTTTAGGGAGCACTTGAAGCTTTTAAAACTAGAAGAGTATTGTGGAGCGAGGCAAGAGAGTTCCACAAGATGGGAGCCAGTCTGGAGAAGTCCTGTAAACGGGAGTGTGATGAGGTGACAAGAGAGGAGGAGAGTAGGAGGTCATGAGCAGAGCGAAGGGGACGGGAGGGAGAGTATCTGGAGACAAGGTCTGAGATGTAGGGGGGAGCAGTGCAGTTGAGGGCTTTGTATGTAAGAGTGAGAGTTTTGTGTTTGATCCTAGAGGCAAGAGGAAGCCAGTGAAGGGATTGGCAGAGAGGCGCAGCATATGAAGAGCGACGTGTAAGGAAGATGAGTCTGGCAGAGGCATTCATTATGGATTGTAAAGGAGCTAGTCGGCAGGTGGGGAGACCAGAGAGGACAGAGTTGCAGTAATCAAGGCGGGAAAGAATGAGAGAGTGGATTAAAATCTTAGTTGTGTCTTGTGTAAGGAAGTGTCTAATTTTAGAGATGTTTTTAAGGTGGAAGCGGCAGGCTGTAGCCAAGGACTGAATGTGAGGAGTGAAGGAAAGATCTGAGTCAAATGTGACCCCGAGACATCGGGCATGCGAGGTAGGGGTAATGATGGAGTTGTCGACAGTTATAGAGATATTAGGGGTGGAGATTTTGGAAGAAGGGGGGAAAATGAGGAGCTCAGTTTTGGAGAGATTTAGCTTGAGGTAGTGAGAGGACATCTAGGAAGAGATGTGAGAAAGACAGTTAGTGACACGGGTTAGCAAGGAAGGAGATAGTTCTGGTGCAGAGAAGTAGATTTGGGTGTCATCGGCATACAAATGATATTGGAAACCGTGGGACTTAATTAGGGAACCTAGTGATGACGTATAGATTGAGAAGAGAAGGGGACCGAGGACAGAGCCTTGCGGTACTCCGACAGAAAGTGGTGACGGGGCAGAGGAGGCCCCAGAGAAGGCTACACTGAAGGTACGGTTTGACAGGTAGGAAGAGAGCCACGAAAGGGCTGTGTCACAGATGCCGAAGGATTGGAGGGTTTGGAGCAAAAGAGGGTGGTCGACAGTGTCAAAGGCTGCGGACAGATCAAGGAGGATAAGCAGAGAGAAGTGGCCTTTTGATTTAGCTGTAAGTAGGTCGTTGGTGACCTTAACAATAGCTGTCTCTGTGGAGTGATAGGGACGAAATCCAGATTGCAGCGGGTCAAGAAGGGAGTTTAACGTAAGGAAATGGGATAGGCGTGCATATACTAGTTTTTCGAGAAGCTTTGAAGCAAGAGGGAGGAGAGAAATTGGGCGGTAGTTGGATGGGGAGGTAGGATCAAGGGAAGGTTTTTTGAGGATAGGTGTGACCAGTGCATGTTTCATTGATGAGGGAAATGTACCAGTGCTGAGGGAGAGGTTGAAAATGTGTGTTAGTATAGGGGTAAGGGTAGCAGAGAGAGAGGGGAGCAGCTGTGAGGGGATAGGGTCAAGGGGACAGGTAGTGAGGTGAGAGCGCAGTATAAGTGCTGAAACTTCATCCTCAGTAACAGGGGAGAATGAACTAAGTTTCAGGTTATGAGGGTTGTGGTTGAGTGAGAGTATTTGAGGGGGGGAGAGAATGGAATTGTGTTGAGAACTGATTTCATGTCTGATGGAATCAATTTTGTTAATGAAGTGACTGGCTAAGTCTTGAGCTGACAGAGAAGTTGTATGAGGAAGTGGAGGAGGGCGGAGGAGAGTATTGAAAGTGGAGAACAGACGTTTTGGGTTTGAAGAAAGATTAGAGATAAGAGTAGAGAAGTAGTGTTGCTTGTGGAGATTAAGGGCAGAGTAGTAGGAGTTCAAGATGAATTTGTAATGAAGAAAATCAGCTGATTTTCTCCAATGCCGTTCAGCAGTACGGGAACATTTGCGTAGGTACCGTGTCAGAGGAGTATGCCAGGGCTGGGGATGAGTGTGTGATTTCCTAGCAGTGGTAAGAGGGGCGAGATTGTCAAGGACGGATATAAGGGTGGAATTATAGTGGCGGATAGATTGTTCAGGGCAGAAAAAGGAGGAGAAGGATGAGAGGAGCGGTTGAAGGGAATTAGCAAGTTGTTGCTGATCTAAAGACCTAATGCTTCTGTGAAGTTTGGTGTGAGGAGTAGAAGGTGGGACAGTTGTAGGAAGGGATGATATGTTGCAGGTATTGGTTCTACCAAAGCTAAGTGCATTTGTTGTAAACTTATGAAGACTATACCTCCAGCTGTGGTTTGTAATAGTTGTCATGATAAACTTTTACATGCATCCATCAGTAGTAGTTCATTACCTGTTGCTGGTTCATCATCGTCTAATGCTCAGGATATTCCTGTAAATTTAAGAGAATTTATTTCTGATTCCATTCAGAAGGCTTTGTCTGCCATTCCGCCTTCTAATAAACGTAAAAGGTCTTTTAAAACTTCTCATAGATTTGATGAAATTTCAAATGACCGACAACATACTGATTTATCTATCTCTGATGAGGATCTATCTGATTCAGAAGATCCTGCCTCAGATATTGACACTGACAAATCCTCTTATTTATTTAAAATGGAGTATATTCATTCTTTATTAAAAGAAGTGTTGATTACATTAGATATGGAGGAGACAAGTCCTCTTGATATTAAAACTAGTAAATGTTTAAATTCTGTTTATAAACCTCCTTTAGTTATTCCAGAGGTTTTTCCAGTTCCTGATGCTATTTCAGATATGATTTCAAAGGAATGGAATAGACTGGGTACTTCTTTTATTCCTTCTTCAAGGTTTAAAAAATTGTATCCTTTGCCAACGGATAGATTGGAGTTTTGGGAAAAGATCCCCAAAGTTGATGGGGCCATCTCTACTCTTGCTAAGCGTACTACTATTCCTACGGAAGATAGTACTTCTTTTAAAGATCCTTTAGATAGGAAACTTGAATCTTATCTAAGGAAGGCTTATTTATATTCAGGTCATCTTCTTAGGCCTGCTATTTCTTTGGCTGATGTTGCAGCTGCTTCAAATTTTTGGTTGGAAACTTTAGCGCAACAAGTAATGTAGTCATAATGTCTCTAGCATTGTTAAATTAATTCAACATGCTAATAATTTAATTTGTGATGCCATATTTGATATCATCAGAATTGATGTTAGATATATGTCTTTAGCTATTTTAGCTAGAAGAGCTTTATGGTTTAAATCTTGGAATGCTGATAGGACATTGCTGTCTTTCTTTCCAAGGTAATAAATTATTTGGTTCTCAGTTGGATTCAATAATTTCAACTGTCACTGGGGGGAAGGGAGCTTTTTTGCCTCAGGATAAAAAGTCTAAGGGTAAATTTAAAGCTTCTAACCGTTTTCGTTCCTTTCGACTTAATAAAGAACAGAAATCTAATCCTTCCCCTAAGGAATATGTTTCCAATTGGAATCCTTGCTCAATCTGGAATAAATCCAAGCCATTTAACAGATCTAAACCAGCCCCCAAGTCCGCATGAAGGTGCGGCCCTCATTCCAGCTCAGCTGGTAGGGGGCAGATTGAAATTTTTCAAAGATGTTTGGTTCAATTTAGTCCAAAATCATTGGATTCAGAGCATTGTCTCTCAGGGGTACAGAATAGGTTTCAGAGTAAGACCGCCTGTGAGAAGGTTTTTTTCTCTCCCGGATTCCAGTGAACCCAGAGAAAGCCCAGGCTTTCCTGGAGTTATGAAGGGTAATCATGCCGGTTCCGTTTCAGGAACAGGGTCTGGGGTTTTATTCAAATCTATTGTCCCAAAGAAAGAAAATTAATTCAGACCAGTTCTGGATCTAAAGATCTTGAATCGTTATGTAAGAGTACCAACATTCAAAATGGTGACTATAAGGACTATTCTGCCTTTTGTTCAGCAAGGGCATTATATGTCCACAATAGACTTACAGGATGCATATATTCAGATGCATCCAGATCATTATCAGCTCCTGAGATTCTCTTTTCAAGACAAGCATTACCAATTGGTTGCTCTTCCTTTTGTCCTAGCGACAGCTCCAAGAATCTTTTCAAAGGTTCTCGGTGCCCTACTCTCTGTAATCAGAGAGCGGGGTATTGCGGTGTTTCCTTATTTGGACGATATCTTGGTACTAGCTCAGTCTTTACGCTCTGCAGAGTCTCACATGAATCAACTAGTGTTGTTTCTTCAAAGACATGGTTGGAGGATCAATTTACCAAAGAGTTCTTTGATTCCTCAGTCAAGGGTAACCTTTTTAGGTTTCCAGATAGATTCAGTGTCCATGACTTTGTCTCTGACAGACAAGAGACGTTTAAAATGGGTTTCAGCCTGTCGGAACCTTCAGTCTCAGTCATTACCTTTAGTAGCTATGTGCATGGAAGTTTTAGGTCTCATGACTGCAGCATCGGACGCGATCCCCTTTGCTCGTTTTCACATGAGACCTCTCCAGCTTTGTATGCTGAATCAGTGGTGCAGGGATTATACAAGGATATCACAATTAATATTCTTAAATCCCAATACTCGACTTTCGCTGACTTGGTGGTGAAATCACCATCGTATAATTCTAGGGGCCTCTTTTGTTCGTCCAACCTAGTATGTGATCACAACAGATGCAAGTCTTTCAGGTTGGGAAGCTGTTTGGGGATCTCTGACAGAACAAGGGGTTTGGAAATCTCAAGAGGCGAGATTACCAATCAATATTTTGGAACTCCGTGCAATTCTCAGAGCTCTTGAGTTTTGGCTTCTATTGAAGAGAGAACCATTTATTTGTTTCCAGACAGACAATGTCACAACTGTGGCTTATGTCAATCATCAGGGTGGGACTCACAGTCCTCAGGCTATGAAAGAAGTATCCCGGATACTTGTTTGGGCGGAATCCAGCTCCTGTCTAATTTCTGCGGTCCATATCCCAGGTATAGACAATTGGGAAGCGGATTATCTCATTCGTCAGACTTTACATCCGGGAGAGTGGTCTCTTCACCCAGATGTGTTTTCTCAAATTGTTCAGATGTGGGGGCTTCCAGAAATAGATCTGATGGCATCTCATCTAAACAAGAAACTTCCCAGGTACCTGTCCAGGTCCAGGGATCCTCAGGCAGAAGCAGTGGATGCATTGACACTTCCTTGGGGTTATCAACCTGCTTATATTTTTCTTCCTCTAGTTCTTCTTCCAAGAGTGATCTCCAAAATCATCATGGAACAATCGTTTGTGCTGCTGGTGGCTCCAGCATGGTCTCACAGGTTTTGGTATGCGGATCTTGTTCGGATGTCCAGTTGCCAACCTTGGCCACTTCCATTAAGGCCAGACCTTCTATCTCAATGTTCGTTTTTTCCATCAGGATCTCAAATCATTAAATTTGAAGGTATGGAAATTGAACGCTTAGTGCTTAGTCATAGAGGTTTCTCTGACTCAGTGATTAATATTATGTTACAGGCTTGTAAATCTGTTTCTAGAAATATTTATTATCGAGTTTGGAAGACTTATATTTCATGGTGTTCTTCTCTTAAATTTTCTTGGCATTCTTTTAGACTTCCTAGAATTTTACAGTTTCTTCAGGATGGTTTGGATAAAGGTTTGTCTGCAAGTTCCTTGAAAGGACAAATCTCTGCTCTTTCTGTTTTATTCCACAGAAAAATTGCTAAACTCCCTGATATTCATTGTTTCTTTCATGTAATTGACAAGAGTCCATGAGCTAGTGACGTATAGGATATACAATCCTACCAGGAGGGGCAAAGTTTCCCAAACCTCAAATGCCTATAAATACACCCCTCACCACACCCACAATTCAGTTTTACAAACTTTGCCTCCTATGGAGGTGGTGAAGTAAGTTTGTGCTAAGATTTCTACGTTGACATGCACTTCTCAGCATTTTATATGAAAGTTTTTTTTATTGACTTTTGAATGTTATTACATACAGCATCTTAAATAACAGTTAGAAACATAAAAACAAAAAATACAAATACAATAACATTACAGCCTTCAAGTGATTGAATGTGAGTTTTCCACACAAGACAAGAGTAATTTTGGTTTATCGACCTTTCAGTAACATTCCAAAATATAATGGTGTGTTAATTCCGCTTTCCATCTAGCCTGACTCAATCTCAATCATGATCAAATCCCTATTTCCTCCCCCCCTCATCTCTACCCATTCATCTTGCTCCTGAAGACTCAATTATCTCACTCATTGAGGCACTCTAACCGGATTGTTTCCTACTGATCTTGTTGGTTTGCTAGGATTCTAGCTCTATTTTCTTTTTCAGTATACATAATATATGGTTCCCACTGTTGTATAAACTTATCCCTGGTATTAAGAAGCTCTGCCGAGGCGCTACTCATTGTAAAGTGATAATCTATTCTACTTTTAATATATTCAAATGAGGGTGGATCCACCTTCCAAAATCTAGCTATGCTTACTCTCACAACCGTGCAGATCAAGGCTATTAGCTTGTGATGTCTTTTCACTTTATTATCTGGAGGAAAATGAAGCAAAGCCTGTTCAGGGGTAAGTGTGATATTAGTTTCTAGAATTAGGCTTAGATACCTTGAAGTCTGATTCCAAATCTCTGTAACCTTTCCACAATGCCACCACATGTGTAAGTATGTCCCTTCCTCCCCACAACCCCTGTAGCACAAGTGGGGCCTGCTGTCCTGTGTATTGGCAAATCTTGTGGGATATATGTACCATTTATAGAGTACTTTAATATAGTTTTCCTTCAACATGGCATTTGGAGAAAACGATAGACCTCTATTAATGTTTGATACCCATTTATCTATTGTCCATGTCCTGCCCAAATCCTGTTCCCATTTAGTCATTATTACACTCTTGTCCCTATTTGAGCCACCATTAATAGCCGGATAGAGCAATGCTATCAGTCCCCTCCTAACCTCCTTCGATAAACATAGTGATTCTAATATAGTATTGTTTGGAGGCTTATCTAATCCCATTATCTCTCGAACTCTGGATTTAAGTTGTAAGTAGTGGAACCACTCATTTTGCCCGGGTGTGCCTAGCTCTGCATATTGAGAGAAGGATAGTAGGTCACTATTAACATAAACATCTGCTATTCGGTAGAGGCCTTTATTCTCCCATTTCCTTTGAGTATGTATGTCAACTAAAGATTCAAGAGGGGAGAGCGGGGTCAGTCTGGACCTCTCGTTGAGTAAATGATACTTCCTAGTCGCTGTGTCCCAAATAAAAGCAGTGTGTGTGATCGCAATGAACTGTTTGATGTGACCGGGTCTGTTTTGTTGTGTTGCCCAAAGAATATTATCCAATCTTCTTACATTAAGCATGTCTTTTTCTAGTTGGACCCATTGTGGTGTAAGTCCTAATTTAAACCATTGTGTGGTCTGGGCCAATCTAGCTGCATAATAATATGATATTAGGTTAGGTAATCCGATGCCTCCCTCTCCCCTATGTCTCATCATATTGTGTTTGTTTATTCTAGCCCTTTTCCCTCCCCAAATGAATTTTAAAATTGCCTTCTGCATTACATATAATTCTGACAACGGTATTGAAATTGGGAGTGTTCTGAATAGGTATAGGAGTTTGGGCAATATTGTCATTTTGACAGATATTACTCTTCCATACAGGGAGATGTTAAATTTAGTCCATTTCACTAATAGCTCTCTAATGTGTGTGAACATGGGGACATAATTTTCCCTATAAAGTAAGTGCACATCTTTTGTGAGGTTGATTCCTAGATATTTGAGAGATGATTTGGCCCATTTAAATGTAAAGTTAATTTCTAATAATTTCTTTGTTGGCTTTGGGAGATATGTGCTAAGGGCCTCACACTTGCCTTCATTAATTTTATATCCAGACAACTGTCCAAATTTATTTATTATGGAATATACCATCGGGAGCGAAAGTAAAGGTTTTGTGACTGCAAGGATGACGTCATCAGCAAATAATGAAATTTTATATTCCTTATCCCCCACCCGTATACCTGCAATATTTGGATTATCCCTTATCCTAACCGCCAATGGCTCAATACATAGAGCAAAAAGTAGGGGTGACAGGGGGCAACCTTGTCTTGTGCCATTACGGATTTTTATTCTGTCTGATTGATACCCTGAGAGTCTTATGTATGCATCTGGGCTTGAATATATCTTTTTTAAGGCAGTAGTGAAGGGGCCTTTAAATCCCATTTTGCTAAGCACTGCAAACATGTATTCCCAGTTAACTCTATCAAATGCCTTCTCTGCGTCCAATGCTAGAAACAGAGAAGGCATCTTCCCAACTGTCGCATAATTAATCAGGTCAATCACTTTCCTAGTGTTATCTGGTGCCTCTCTTTGCAAGATGAAACCCACTTGGTCATTGTCTATCAAATTTCTAACGGGTAGGGTCAATCGGTTAGCCAAAATTTTTGTGAATAATTTTAGGTCCTGGTTGATTAAGGAAATTGGCCGGTAATTTTGGCAGTATTGTTTGCTCTTGCCAGGTTTTGGAATGACCGTCACCCTTGCAGTCAACAAATCTGGGGGAATATCTACTCCTTGCAAGATGTTATTAAACAGTATCCTCAATTGGGGAGCCAGTGATAACTGCAGGTCTTTATAAAATGAGCCTGGAAACCCATCAGGGCCTGGTGCTTTGTTTCTTTTAAGTTCTTTGATAGCCAGCATAATCTCTTGTATTGTTATGGGGGAGTTCAAATTCTCTAGTTCTTCTTCTGTGATAGTTTTTAATTTGCTATCTTCTAGGAATCTACTCAATTCTTCTCTCTTGTTATTATTTGTATTACTACTAGGTAAATTATAAAGATTGTTATAAAAGTTGGCAAACTCATTGGCTATTTGTTGGGGATCATTTGTGACTTGTCCCAAGGTAGTTTGTATTTGTGGGATTGTAGTCGCCCTTGTCAGGTCTTTTAGTTTATTTGCCAGCATCCTATCTGGTTTGTTTGCGTAAATATAATATCTGGTGTCTACCGCTTTTATCGACTGGATCACTTCTCTATCTAATAGTTTGTTTATTTCTTCGTTTTTAATTTTAAGTAATTTTAAGACCTTTTTTTGGGGGCTTTTTTTTATTTGTTCTCTGAGTGCAGCAATTTCTACCCTCAAGCTATCTAGTTTGGCATTATAATTCTTCTTTATTTTGTTAGATTCGGCAATTAGCAGGCCTCTCACAGAGGCCTTAAGTGCACTCCATACAAAATTTGGATTGGACGTTGATCCTGCATTAATATCTACAAAATCTTTAATGTGCTGCTGTACTTTCTGAAGAACAATGGTATTCTGAAGTAGGCTAGGGTGGAGTGACCAGGATCTAATTCTATTGGGGTTGATCATTCCCTCTAGATCAATTATCATCATATCGTGATCAGACCATGAACAGTTATGAATAAACGCTAGCTTTACCAGTGGCAATAGGACCTGACTGATTAGGATCAAGTCTATTCTTGAATGGGTACCATGCACTGTGGAGTAATAAGTGAAATCTTTAGTTCCCTTGTTAAGTGCCCTCCAACTGTCTATTAGATTGAAGTCTAGTAATAAGTCAGCTAGAAGCTGTTGGGCTGGTGTTGTTCTCCTTTTTTTATGGGGTGTTTGTGAAGTTCTATCTAGATCGTCATTTAACGTTAAATTAAAATCTCCTCCTATTATGATTTTATTTCTCTTCCATGACAGGAGTAGTCTGCCTATTTTAGTAATGAAGGGGCCCTGATTCTCATTGGGTGCATATACATTCATTAATACCACTGGGACGTTATGGATTGTCCCCTTGACTATTAGAAATCTCCCTCCCTTATCTTTAACTATCTCTTCCTCCTTAAAGTTCAGAGAGGTATGTATGAGGATGGAAACTCCGCATTTTTTCTTGTCAGTGAATGCATGATATTGCAATGGAAAGCTCTTATCCCAATATTTAGGTGTTACATCTGAGGTGAAGTGCGTTTCTTGGAGCATTATTATTTGGGCTTTCTGGGCCTTGTAATCTATAATAGCTTTTTTCCTTTTTGTGTTGGAGTTAAGCCCCCTAACATTGTGTGAAATTAATCTAATGAATATGACTTCTTACCGCGAGCACTGCTTATATAGGTCCTCTTTATAAGTCGCCTATCTATACCTCTTACCTTTATACCTGAACATCTTAGGAAAGCAACATTCTTAATACCTCGAATATTACCCTTTATATTAATTGTCTTGTGAACTTCTATTTTGATGACACTTGAGACTGCATATAAACATATATAAAAACATAACATTAACATAAAACTTAGTGTGTTTGAACAACTGAATAACATTTGAACGTTTTTCTTGTTTTAAATAAAAATAAACAATATAATCAACTCTGGAACTAACATATATTGATCTATGATCTCATCTTATCACATAAGGCAGATTTTAGAGAACCAATCATATCCTTGGTATTAGCATCAGTGAATATCAAGTATTAGTATTAGGGGAAGGTTAGAAGGGAATGAGTGGGAAAAAGCTGGGGGTAAAGAAGAATGAATAATTAGGGTAGAGGAGAGCAAGCAAACAATGAGATTACCCCCTTTCAACATTGTTCATCGTTCTGGTAACAGTACCTTCATCTTAAATATTATTATTATCATTGTATGATCCATAGATCACACTTCGGTTTTCTTTTTCTCTTTATCAAACCTCGAAGCTGTCTCTGTTGAGAGAATCACGGCACTGGGTATGCCTCTGTGCTATTGTTGCTTCCACCATCTTCTCTTGTGACATTAGATTTGGGTTTTTTAGGTCTCCCATTCCTATTTACCTCAGTCCATTCTTTCTGTGGTAGTCTCCTAGTGGTTTGTGGGAGGTCCGGCGAAACATCTTCCTCTATTGGAATCTCAAGCTTGGCAAGCAGCAACCGTCCCTCTTCAACCGTGGTGCATGAATAGGTGGAGTTCTTACATGTGAAGATTAATTTGAACGGAAAGTTCCATCTATATCTCAATTTTTCTCTTATGAGGGCTGTCACTACTGGTTTCAATTCTCTTCGCCTTCTTAGTGTCACTGGTGATAGATCTGTAAATATCTGGATATTATGCCCTTCATATGTAATTGTGCGTGCTTGTCTTGCAGCTTGAAGTATTAGTTCTTTAACATGGAAATAATGTAGTTTGACTACTACATCTCTTGTCTTGGATTGAGAGGGTTTGGTTAAGGCTCTATGCACCCTGTCCATCAAAAGCATGGAGGGTTCTGTATCTGGGACAAGTTGATGAAAAATCTCAGTTACATCTGCTTGCAAATTTTTGTACTCTTCTGGAAGATTCCTTATTCTGAGATTGGAGCGCCTCGATCTATTTTCCAAATCTTCTACTTGATCCTCCAGCTTCTTGATGTATATAGAATGATCCATTAGAGTAGTTTTAATCTGAGGGATGTCTTCTGAGATATCTTCCAGCCTATTTTCAATCTCCGTTGTTCTTCCTCCAATCTCTTTGATGTCTTGCTTAAGGTCATATAAAGCTGTTTTTAGTTCCTCATGGAAGAAAGTTTTGATTTGAGACAGAAGCTCATTATTTGGTATATCTCCAGGTTGTCCCACCTCATCATCTGATGTTTCTGCTTGAGTATGTTGTTTTGGAGGACTATTAGCTTTGTCTGCTGCTTTCAATTTTAGCTGTGACTTAGTGAGGCACTCTTTCACAGATTGGTTTCTGCTCTTCATCTTGAAAAAATTATTTACGTCTTCCCTTAATCAGTTCAGAGTGTATCTTCCCCTCTATGTCGCTAGGCTTCTTAGCGTGCAATTTAATTATTATGAATAAAGGGCAAAAGTATGGATTTATTCTCTCATATTACATTTATTTAAAGATCATGACTGGCTTTATTTGTTCCAGGTTGATATTTAATGCTTTAACATTGCTTTTGAACTTTATATATAATGGTGCAGAGCATTATTATTGGTTTTTACATAGGAAATTGCAGTATCTCCATCTCCTGACTTTTAGGGCCCTGAAAAGTTCTCTAATCGTATCCCGAAAACACCACTGAAGCTGCACCTTCAGGTTAGAGAGTCTTGTAGTTGTTATCTGTGAAAACCCTTATAGAAGAGATACTGAACCAAACTTCCTATTTCCCTTTACATTTGCATGTGCAGTCTTCAGGTAAATGAAGAGTTTATTAGTTGCTTATGTTCTTGTTGTCATTGTTTTAGTTCATTATATTAGCTTTATAGCCCTTACAATGTCCAATACTCCCATAGAATGGAGTCTCAATATTAGGCCTTGTAGCCTCTAATGAAAATACAATAAAAGTAATTCCTTGATAGTCTGATTTTTGCTAGTGTAAGTGTCTGAAATATCTAGATGACAGTGATGTATATTACACACAGTGGTTTGCTGCTTGTTTGTTACTCACACTGTGAAGGTTCCTTCTTTTCTCCTCCTTTCAGTCTTTAATGTGTAATCTGCCTATATTTAATACCTGCTTAGATCCTGATGTGCAGTTATTTATCAGGGATGGTAGTTCTGCCTGCTTTAATCTTATTCTTTCATGAAGATTTCAGGCACTTTAATGAGCCAGAGATTTCCGAGGTAGGCCGAAGCCTGGGATTTTCCTGAAAATCCTCTGGAACTCCTTTCTGGGTAGATCGAAATTTGCCTCAAACTCAGCCAAATTTCAGCCAGTGGTCCCTTGTAGTGAGTAAATACTGCTCCAAAGTTTTATTCTGGGAATCAGCTCCTAAATAGTGCTTTTTAGGGCTAATAAATGACAGGTTTTAACTAGAGCTCAGTTAAATTGTGACTGTCTAGGCTGCTGGCTAGCTCCTCCTCCCACTTCTCAGCATTTTGAAGCCCGATTCCTCCCAGAGTACAGCGAATGTCAGAGGGATGTGAAGGGAGTATCACCTATTGAATGCAATGGTTTTCCTCACGGGAGATCTATTTCATAGGTTCTCTGTTATCGATCGTAGAGATTCATCTCCTACCTCCCTTTTCAGATCGACGATATACTCTCATGTACCATTACCTCTACTGATAACTGTTTCAGTACTGGTTTGGCTATCTGCTGTATGTGGATGGGTGTCTTTCGGTAAGTATGTTTTTATTACTTTAGACACCTCAGCTATGGTTTGGCACTTTATGTATTAATATAAAGTTCTAAATATATGTATTGTACTTATATTTGCCATGAGTCAGGTTCATGTATTTCCTTTTTGCAGACTGTCAGTTTCATATTTGGCGAAAATTAACATATTAAAAAATATTTTTCTTACCTGGGGTTTAGTCTTTTTTTCAAATTGACTACATTTTTCTTGCAAATTGCGGGCAGGATTAGGCCCGCGGGTGCGCCAAATGCTAGACTTTATTGCTTCATTCTTGGTGCAAGAATTTTTTGGCGCGAACGTACGTCCGTTGACGCAAGTTCGTCATTTCCGGCGTTGTAGTTGATGCCGAGTTCCTTACACAGGGTTGCATCGTTAGTGACGCGAGTGTCATTTCCGAATGTTGTTGGCACTGAAAAAAGTTGTTACGTTGTGTGTCATACTTGCCGCCAAATTTTTTCATTAATTTAATACCTCATTACTATTTGCCTCTTGCCTTTTTCTATGTCAGAGGGCTATGCTATTTGCATTTCTTTTCTCATTCCTGAAACTGTCATATAAGGAAATTGACAAATTTTGCTTTATATGTTGTTTTTTATTTTACATTTTGCAAGATGTCTCAATCTGTTCCTGCCTCAGAAGTATCTGTTGCTGCCTGATGTCGGTTCTACTAAAGCGAAGTGCATTATATTTCCGAATGTCATTTGTATTGGCTATCATGATAAACTTTTACATGCAGATATTGTGTCCATCAGTAAATAGTACATTGTTGTTGTGCCGTCAACTTTTAATGTACGTTATACCTATGAAATTTAAAGAATTTGTTACTGATTCTATTCAGAAGGCTTTGTCTGCTATTCTGCCTTCTAATTAATATAAAGGTCTTTTAAAACTTCTCTTAATGTTGATGAAATTTCAAATGACCAACAACATAATGAATTATCCTCCTCTGATGAGGATCTATCTGATTCAGAAGATCCTTCCTCAGATATTGACACTAACAATTCTACTTATTTATTTAAAATACAAGTATTTTCGTTCTTTGTTAAAGAAGTGTTAATTATTTTGGATATCGTGGAAACTAGTCCTCTTGATATTAGAACTAGTAAATTCTGTTTTTTAACCTCCTGTGGTTACCCCAGAGGTTTTTTCCTGTTCCTGATGCTATTTCTGATATGATTTCTAAGGAATGGAATAAGCCAGGTACTTCTTTTATTCCTTCTTTAAGGTTTAAAATTTGTATCCTTTGACCAGCAATTTCTATAGAGTTTTGGGAAAAGATCCTCAAAGTTGATTGGGCTATTTCTACTCTTGCTGAACGTACCTCTATTCCTATGGAAGATAGTACTTAAGATAGGAAACTTGAATTTTATCTAAGCAAAGCTTGTTTATATTCAGGTCGTCTCAGGCCTGCAATTTCTTTGGCTGATGTTGCAGCTGCATCAACATTTTTGTTGGAGAATTAGTGCAACATGAATTGGATTCTGATTTATCTAGCATTGTTCGCTTACTGCAACATACTAATCAGTTCTGATGCCATTTTTTTTATATCATCAAGATTGATTTTATATATATGTCTTTAGCGATTTTTAGCTAGAAGAGTTTTGAGGCTTAAATCTTGGAATGCTCATATGACTTTTTAAGTCTAGATTGCTATATATTTCTTTCCAAGGTAATAAGAGACCTAAGGGTAAATATAAAGCTTCTAATCGTTTTCGTTCTTTTTGTCAAATAAGAAACTAAAACCTAATCTTTCCCTATGGAATCTGTTTCCAATTTCTAAACCTTCATTAAATGGAATAAATCCAACCTATTTAAGAAACCAAAAGCCAGCCCCTAGTCCGCATGAAGGTGCGACTCTCATTCCAGCTCAGCTGGTAGGGGGCAGATTAAGGTTTTTTTTCAAGGATGTTTGGATAAATTCTGTCCAAAATCAATGGTTTCAGAGTATTGTCTCTCAGGGGTTTCGAATTGGATTCTGAGTAAGTCCTCCTGTGAGAAGATGTTTTTCTCTCACGCTTCCCAGCAAATCCAGTTAAAAGCTCAGTCTTTCCTGAAGTGTGTTTCAGACCTGGAGTTTCAGGGGTAGTCATGCCAGTTCCTTTTTTGAGGAACATGGTCTGGGGTTTTATTCAAATCTATTCATTGTCCCAAAGAAGGAAATTTCATTCAGATTCTTGATCTGAAATTTTTGAATCGTTATGTAAGAGTACCAACTTTCAAATGGTGACTATAAGGACTATTCTGCCTTTTGTTCAGCAAGGACATTTTAGGTCCACAATGGACTTGCAGGAGGGGTTTGGAAAGAGGCGAGATTACCAATCAATATTTTAGAACTGTGGAATTCTCAGAAGTCTTCAGTTTTGGCCTCTGTTGAAGAGAGAACCGTTCATTTATTTTCAAACAGACAATATCACAAATAGGGGCATTTGTCAATCAGAAGGGTAGGACTCACAGTCCACAAGCTATGAAAGAAGTATCTCGGGTACTTGCTTTGGCGGAATTCAGCTCCTGTCTAATTTCTGCGGTGCATATCCCAGGTATAGACATTGGGAGGCGGATTATCTCAGCCGTCAGACTTTACATCCGGGGGAGTGGTCTCTCCATCCAAGTGTGTTTTCTCAGATTGTTCAGATATGGAGTCTTCTAGAGATAGATCTGATGGCCTCTCATCTAAACAAGAGACTTCCCAGATGCCTGTCCAGGTCCAGTGATTTTCAGGCGGAAGCACTGGGTGCGCGGACACTTCCTTGGTGTTATCAACCTGCTTATATTTTCCCGCCTCTAGTTCTTTTTCCAAGAGCGATCTCCAAAATCATCATGTAACAATCGTTTGTGTTGCTGGTGGCTCCAGCATGGCCTCACGGGTTTTGGTATGCAGGTCTTGTTCGGATGTCCAGCTGCCAACCTTGTCTCAAGGTCCGTTTTTCCATTAGGTTCTCAAATCATTAAATTTGAAGGTATGGAAATTGATCGCTCAGTGCTAAGTCAGAGGTTTCTCTGACTCAGTGATTAATACTATGTTACAAGCTCGTAAATCTGTCTCTAAGAAGATTTATTATCAAGTTTGGAAGACTTACATTTCATGGTGTTCTTCTCATAAATTCTCTTGCCATTTTTTTAGAGTTGCAAGAATTTTACAGTTTCTTCAGGATGGTTTGGATAAGGGTTTGTCTGCAAGTTCCTTGAAGGGACAAATCTCTGCTCTTTCTGTTTTATTCACAGAAAGATTGCTAAACTTCCTGATATTCACTGTTTTGTACAGGCTTTAGTTCGTATTAAGCCTGTCATTATATCAATCTCTCCTCCTTGGAGTCTTAATTTGGTTTTGAGGGCTTTACAGGCTTCTCCATTTGAGCCTATGCATTCTTTGGACATTAAACTACTTTCTTGGAAAGTATTATTCCTTTTGGCCATCTCTTCTGATAGAAGAGTTTCTGAGCTATCTGCTCTTTCTTGTGAATCTCCTTTTCTGATTTTTCATCAGGATAAGGCGGTTTTGTGGACTTCATTTACATTTTTTCCTAAGGTTGTGAATTCTAACAACATTAGTAGAGAAATTGTTTTCCCTTCCTTGTGTCCTAATCCTAATAATTCTTTGGAAAGATCCTTACATTCTTTGGATGTGGTGAGAGCTTTGAAATATTATATTGAAGCTACTAAAGATTTCAGGAAGACTTCTAGTCTATTTGTTATATTTTCTGGTCCTAGGAAAGGTCAGAAGGCTTCTGCTATTTCCTTGGCTTCTTGGTTAAAGTCTTTGATCATTCAAGCTTATTGGAGTTGGGTCCGGCCCCGCCTCAGAGAATTACAGCTCATTCTACTAGATTAGTCTCCACTTCGTGGGCTTTTAAGAATGAAGCTTCAGTCGATCAAATTTACAAAGCGGCAACTTGGTCTTCTTTACATACATTTACTAAATTCTACCATTTTGATGTATTTGCTTCTTCAGAAGTTTTTGGTAGAAAAGTTCTTCAGGCAGCTGTTTCAGTTTGATTCTTCTGCTGATGTTTTAAGTTTTTCTTGTCATTTAAAGAATAAACTTATTTCTCTTGTAAGGTGTATCCAGTCCACGGGTTCATCCATTACTTGTGGGATATTCTCCTTCCCAACAGGAAGTTGCAAGAGGACACCAGCAGCAGAGCTGTCTATATAGCTCCTCCCCTAACTGCCACTCCCAGTCATTCTCTTGCAACTCTCGACAAGATAGGAAGTATCAAGAGAAATGTGGTGGCTTAGTGTAGTTTTTACCTTCAATCAAGAGTTTATTTTTAAACGGTACAGGCGTCGTACTGTTTTACTCGCAGGCAGAAATTAGAAGAAGAATCTGCCTGGAGGTTGATGATCTTAGCGGTTTGTAACTAAGGTCCATTGCTGTTCTTACACATAACTGAAGAGTATGGGAAAGACTTCAGTTGGTGGAACGGTTTGCAGATTACCTGCCTTGAGGTATGTTCAGTATATTTATTTCTAGAGAGATAAGATCTAGAAAATGCTTTCAGAGCCTTATATAATTGAGGTAAGCCTGATGCAGTGATTTAACGACTGGGATCATGCTTACAAAAAAGGGTAATATTCATGTTAATACTCATATATTTCTTAGTGACAAAACGTTTACATGTTATATAGAAAGAACGTTTTTTCTCCTGTTAAGTGTAGTCAGTCCACGGGTCATCCATTACTTATGGGATATTAACTCCTCCCCAACAGGAAGTGCAAGAGGATCACCCAAGCAGAGCTGCTATATAGCTCCTCCCCTCTACGTCACACCCAGTCATTCTCTTGCACCCAACTAATAGATAGGATGTGTGAGAGGACTGTGGTGATTAAACTTAGTTTTTATATCTTCAATCAAAAGTTTGTTAATTTAAACGACACCGGAGTGTGTTGTTTTCTTCTCAGGCAGCATTTGAAGAAGAATCTACCTGAGTTTTTGTGTATGATCTTAGCGGACGTAACTAAGATCCATTTGCTGTTCTCGGCCATTCTGAGGAGTGAGGTAACTTCAGAACAGGGGACAGCGGGCAGGTTCACCTGCAAAGTGGTATGTTGCAGTATATTATTTCTTCTGTTAAGTGTGATCAGTCCACGGGTCATCATTACTTCTGGGATATTAACTGCTCCCCTACAGGAAGTGCAAGAGGATTCACCCAGCAGAGCTGCATATAGCTCCTCCCCTCTACGTCACTCCCAGTCATTCTCTTGCACCCAGCAACTAGATAGGTCGTGTGAGAGGACTATGGTGATTATACTTAGTTTTATATCTTCAATCAAAAGTTTGTTATTTTAAAATAGCACCGGAGTGTGTTATTACCTCTCTGGCAGAGTTTGAGGAAGAATCTACCAGAGTTTTGCTATGATTTTAGCCGGAGTAGTTAAGATCATATTGCTGTTCTCGGCCATCTGAGGAGTGAGGTAAACTTCAGATCAGGGGACAGCGGGCAGATGAATCTGCATAGAGGTATGTAGCAGTTTTTATTTTCTGACAATGGAATTGATGAGAAAATCCTGCCATACCGATATAATGTCATGTATGTATACTTTACACTTCAGTATTCTGGGAGAATGGTACTTCACTAGAATTACACTGTAAGAAAGACATAAAGCTGTTTAATAACTAGAGATTATGTTTAACGTTTTTGCTGGAATGTAAAATCGTTTTCATTTGCTGAGGTACTGAGTGAATAAATGTTTGGGCACCATTTTTCCACTTGGCAGTTGCTTAAATCTGTTTTTTCTGTCAGTTTCTGTTCTCCCTCACTGCTGTGTGTGTGGGGGAGGGGCGCTTTTACTATGCATCAAATATTTCAGTCAGCAACTCATTGTATTCCCTGCATGATCTGGTTCATCTCTACAGAGCTCAGGGGTCTTCAAAACTTATTTTGAGGGAGGTAATTTCTCTCAGCAGAGCTGTGAGAATTATAGTTTGACTGAAATAAAAACTTTTATTCTGTAATTTGTTTCCTGCTTTCAGAAATTGTTATCTTTGCTAATGGGATTAAACCTTTGCTAAAGTTGTGTTGTTTACAAGGATTGAGGCTATAACTGGATTCAGATATTTCAAATTTTAAATTTAAACTGGAAAACCTCCGTGTATTACTAGGGGAGGTGTTAGCGGCTCTGAATGATTGTAACACAGTTGCAATACCAGAGAAAATGTGTAGGTTGGATAAATATTTTGCGGTACCGACGAGTACTGAGGTTTTTCCTATACCTAAGAGACTTACTGAAATTGTTACTAAGGAGTGGGATAGACCCGGTGTGCCGTTCTCACCCCCTCCGATATTTAGAAAAATGTTTCCAATAGACGCCACCACAAGGGACTTATGGCAAACGGTCCCTAAGGTGGAGGGAGCAGTTTCTACTTTAGCTAAGCGTACCACTATCCCGGTGGAGGATAGCTGTGCTTTTTCAGATCCAATGGATAAAAAGTTAGAGGGTTACCTTAAGAAAATGTTTGTTCAACAAGGTTTTATATTGCAACCCCTTGCATGCATTGCGCCGATCACGGCTGCAGCGGCATTCTGGATTGAGTCTCTGGAAGAGAACATTGGTTCAGCTACTCTGGACGACATTACGGACAGGCTTAGAGTCCTTAAACTAGCTAATTCATTCATTTCGGAGGCCGTAGTACATCTTACTAAACTTACGGCAAAGAATTCAGGATTCGCCATTCAGGCACGCAGGGCGCTGTGGCTAAAATCCTGGTCAGCTGATGTTACTTCTAAGTCTAAATTGCTTAATATACCTTTCAAAGGGCAGACCTTATTCGGGCCCGGGTTGAAAGAGATTATCGCTGACATTACAGGAGGTAAAGGCCATGCCCTGCCTCAGGACAAAGCCAAAGCCAAGACTAGACAGTCTAGTTTTCGTTCCTTTCGTAATTTCAAAGCAGGAGCAGCATCAACTTCCTCTGCACCAAAACAGGAAGGAGCTGTTGCTCGCTACAGACAAGGCTGGAAACCTAACCAGTCCTGGAACAAGGGCAAGCAGACTAGGAAACCTGCTGCTGCCCCCAAAACAGCATGAATTGAGGGCCCCCGATCCGGGATCGGATCTAGTGGGGGGCAGACTTTCTCTCTTCGCCCAGGCTTGGGCAAGAGATGTTCAGGATCCCTGGGCGCTAGAGATAATATCTCAGGGATACCTTCTGGACTTCAAATACTCTCCTCCAAGAGAGAGATTTCATCTGTCAAGATTGTCAACAATCCAGACAAAGAAAGAGGCTTTTCTACGCTGCGTACAAGAGCTCTTGTTAATGGGAGTAATCCATCCAGTTCCACGATCGGAACAGGGACAGGGGTTTTACTCAAATCTGTTTGTGGTTCCCAAAAAAGAGGGAACTTTCAGACCAATCCTGGACTTAAAGATCCTAAACAAATTCCTAAGAGTTCCATCGTTCAAGATGGAGACTATTCGGACAATTTTACCTATGATCCAAGAGGGTCAGTACATGACCACTGTAGATTTAAAAGATGCTTACCTGCACATACCGATTCACAAAGATCATTACCGGTACCTAAGGTTTGCCTTCCTAGACAGGCATTACCAGTTTGTGGCTCTTCCATTCGGATTGGCTACAGCGCCAAGAATCTTCACAAAGGTTCTGGGTGCTCTTCTGGCGGTACTAAGACCGCGGGGAATCTCGGTAGCTCCATACCTAGACGACATTCTGATACAAGCTTCAAGCTTTCAAACTGCCAAATCTCATACAGAGTTAGTGCTGGCATTTCTAAGGTCACATGGATGGAAGGTGAACGAAAAGAAAAGTTCACTCGTTCCACTCACAAGAGTTCCCTTCCTGGGGACTCTAATAGATTCTGTAGAAATGAAGATTTACCTGACAGAGGACAGGCTATCAAGACTTCAAAGTGCTTGCCGCACTCTTCATTCCATTCAACACCCGTCAGTGGCTCAATGTATGGAGGTAATCGGCTTAATGGTAGCGGCAATGGACATAGTACCCTTTGCACGCTTACACCTCAGACCACTGCAACTGTGCATGCTAGGTCAGTGGAATGGGGATTACTCAGACTTATCCCCTTCTCTGAATCTGGATCAAGAGACCAGAAATTCTCTTCTATGGTGGCTTTCTCGGCCACACCTGTCCAGGGGGATGCCATTCAGCAGACCAGACTGGACAATTGTAACAACAGACGCCAGCCTTCTAGGTTGGGGTGCCGTCTGGAATTCCCTGAAGGCTCAGGGACTATGGAGTCAGGAGGAGAGTCTCCTGCCAATAAACATTCTGGAATTGAGAGCAGTTCTCAATGCCCTCCTGGCTTGGCCCCAGTTGACAACTCGGGGGTTCATCAGGTTTCAGTCGGACAACATCACGACTGTAGCTTACATCAACCATCAGGGAGGGACAAGAAGCTCCCTAGCTATGATGGAAGTATCAAAGATAATTCGCTGGGCAGAGTCTCACTCTTGCCACCTGTCAGCAATCCACATCCCGGGAGTGGAGAACTGGGAGGCGGATTTCTTAAGTCGTCAGACTTTTCATCCGGGGGAGTGGGAACTTCATCCGGAGGTCTTTGCCCAAATACTTCGACGTTGGGGCAAACCAGAGATAGATCTCATGGCGTCTCGACAGAACGCCAAGCTTCCTCGTTACGGGTCCAGATCCAGGGATCCAGGAGCAGTCCTGATAGATGTTCTGACAGCACCTTGGGACTTCAGGATGGCTTACGTGTTTCCACCCTTCCCGTTGCTTCCTCGATTGATAGCCAGAATCAAACAAGAGAGAGCATCAGTGATTCTAATAGCACCTGCGTGGCCACGCAGGACTTGGTATGCAGACCTGGTGGACATGTCATCCTGTCCGCCTTGGTCTCTACCTCTGAAACAGGACCTTCTGATACAGGGTCCCTTCAAACATCAAAATCTAACTTCTCTGAAGCTGACTGCTTGGAAATTGAACGCTTAATTTTATCAAGACGTGGGTTTTCTGAGTCAGTTATTAGTACCTTAATACAGACTAGGAAACCTGTTACCAGAAAGATTTACCATAAGATATGGCGTAAATACCTACATTGGTGTGAATCCAAAGGTTACTCTTGGAGTAAGGTTAGGATTCCTAGGATATTGTCTTTTCTACAAGAAGGTTTAGAAAAGGGTTTTTCTGCTAGTTCATTAAAGGGACAGATCTCAGCTCTGTCCATTCTGTTACACAAACGTCTGTCAGAAGTTCCTGACGTCCAGGCTTTTTGTCAGGCTTTGGCCAGGATTAAGCCTGTGTTTAAAACTGTTGCTCCACCATGGAGTTTAAACCTTGTTCTTAATGTTTTACAGGGCGTTCCGTTTGAACCCCTTCATTCCATTGATATAAAGTTGTTATCTTGGTAAGTTCTATTTTTAATGGCTATTTCCTCGGCTCGAAGAGTCTCTGAATTATCAGCCTTACATTGTGATTCTCCTTATTTGATTTTTCATTCGGATAAGGTAGTCCTGCGTACTAAACCTGGGTTCTTACCTAAGGTAGTTACTAACAGGAATATCAATCAAGAGATTGTTGTTCCTTCTTTATGCCCAAATCCTTCTTCAAAGAAGGAACGTCTACTGCACAACCTGGATGTAGTCCGGGCTCTAAAATTTTACTTGCAGGCAACTAAGGAATTCCGACAAACGTCTTCTCTGTTTGTCATTTACTCTGGGCAGAGGAGAGGTCAAAAAGCTTCCGCTACCTCTCTTTCTTTTTGGCTTCGTAGCATAATTCGTTTAGCTTATGAGACTGCTGGACAGCAGCCCCCTGAAAGAATTACAGCTCATTCTACTAGAGCTGTGGCTTCCACTTGGGCCTTCAAGAATGAGGCCTCTGTTGAACAGATTTGCAAGGCTGCAACTTGGTCTTCGCTTCATACTTTTTCCAAATTTTACAAATTTGACACCTTTGCTTCATCGGAGGCTATTTTTGGGAGAAAGGTTCTTCAGGCAGTGGTTCCTTCTGTATAAAGAGTCTGCCTATCCCTCCCGTCATCCGTGTACTTTTGCTTTGGTATTGGTATCCCAGAAGTAATGATGACCCGTGGACTGATCACACTTAACAGAAGAAAACATAATTTATGCTTACCTGATAAATTCCTTTCTTCTGTAGTGTGATCAGTCCACGGCCCGCCCTGTTTTTAAGGCAGGTAAATATTTTTTAATTTATACTCCAGTCACCACTTCACCCTTGGCTTTTCCTTTCTCGTTGGTCCTTGGTCGAATGACTGGGAGTGACGTAGAGGGGAGGAGCTATATGCAGCTCTGCTGGGTGAATCCTCTTGCACTTCCTGTAGGGGAGCAGTTAATATCCCAGAAGTAATGATGACCCGTGGACTGATCACACTACAGAAGAAAGGAATTTATCAGGTAAGCATAAATTATGTTTTTCTAAGGAATGGAATTGACTGAGAAAATACTGCTAATACCGACATAATGTAAGTACAGCCTTAAATGCAGTAGTAGCAACTGGTATCAGGCTGATATGTATGTATGTTTACACTTAAGTATTTCTGGGGAATGGCACTTCACTGGGAAAATACTGTATGCATATAACTTTTAGCCTAACTTGCAGTGTGAGCGACTAGCAGCAGGCTTTTAATGACATTTCATAAATTAGATTTTAAACGTTTGCTGGCATGTTAAATCGTTTAATTATCTGAGGTACTTGGTGAAAAATTGTTTTGGGCGTTATTTTCCATATGGCTGTCGTTTGTTTTGAATTAAAACAGTTTACTGAGCTTCCCTCACTGTTGTATTGTGAGTGGGAGGGGCCTATTTTGGCGCTTTTACTACGCATTAGAAATTCAGTCACAGTCTGCCTTCTTCTCCCTGCATGATCCAGGACGTCTCTACAGAGCTCAGGGGTCTTCAAATCTAGTTTTGAGGGAGGTAATCACTCACAGCAGACCTGTGAGACTGTGCTTTGACTGTGATAAAAACGCTTATATTTTCAATTGTTATCCGTTTTTTCTGATATTAAGGGTTAATCATCCATTGCTAATGAGTGCAATCCTTTGCTAAATTTATGCATTTACTGTGAAAATGTGGTTTCTATAACTAATCCGGTTCATTGTTATTCAACTGTGACAGTTTTTGTGTGCTTCTTAAAGGCACAGTAACGTTTTGCATATTGCTTGTAAATTCAGTTGAAAAGTATTTCCAAGCTTGCTAGTCTAATTGCTAGTTTGTTTAAACATGTCTGACACAGAGGAATCTCTTTGTGCAATATGTTCAAAAGCCAAGGTGGAGCCCAATAGAAATTTATGTACTAATTGCATTGATGCTACTTTAAATAAAAGCCAATCTGTACATGTTAAACAACATTCACCAGACAACGAGGGGGAAGTTATGCCGACTAACTTGCCTCACGTGTCAGTACCTGCATCTCCCGCTCAGGAGGTGCGTGATATTGTAACGCCAAGTACATCAGGGCGGCCATTACAAATCACTTTACAAGACATGGCTAACGTTATGACTGAAGTTTTGTCTAAATTGCCAGAACTTAGGGGTAAACGAGATCACTCTGGGATGAGAACAGAGTGCGCTGATAATGCTAGGGCCATGTCTGATACTGCGTCACAATTTGCAGAACATGAGGACGGAGAGCTTCATTCTGCGGGTGACGGATCTGATCCAAATAAACTGGATTCAGACATTTCAAATTTTAAGTTTAAGCTGGAAAACCTCTGTGTATTACTAGGGGAGGTGTTAGCGGCTCTGAATGATTGTAACACAGTTGCAATCCCAGAGAAAATGTGTAGGTTGGATAAATATTTTGCGGTACCGACGAGTACTGACGTTTTTCCTATACCTAAGAGACTTACTGAAATTGTTACTAAGGAGTGGGATAGACCCGGTGTGCCTTTCTCACCCCCTCCTATATTCAGAAAAATGTTTCCAATAGACGCCACCACACGGGACTTATGGCAAACGGTCCCTAAGGTGGAGGGAGCAGTTTCTACTTTAGCTAAGCGTACCACTATCCCGGTGGAGGATAGCTGTGCCTTTTCAGATCCAATGGATAAAAAGTTAGAGGGTTACCTTAAGAAAATGTTTGTTCAACAAGGTTTTATATTGCAACCCCTTGCATGCATTGCGCCTGTCACGGCTGCGGCAGCATTTTGGTTTGAGTCTCTGGAAGAGACCCTTGACTCAGCTCCATTAGATGAGATTACACACAAGCTTAAAACCCTTAAGCTAGCTAATTCATTTATTTCTGATGCCGTAGTACATTTAACTAAACTTACGGCTAAGAATTCCGGATTCGCCATTCAGGCACGCAGAGCGCTGTGGCTAAAATCCTGGTCAGCTGATGTAACTTCTAAATCTAAATTACTTAACATACCTTTCAAGGGGCAGACATTAAGGGGCCCGGTTTGAAAGAAATTATTGCTGATATTACGGGAGGTAAAGGCCATGCCCTGCCTCAAGACAGAGCCAAACCAAGGGCTAGACAGTCTAATTTTCGTGCCTTTCGTAACTTCAAGGCAGGAGCAGCATCAACTTCCTCTGCTCCAAAACAGGAAGGAGCTGTTGCTCGCTACAGACAAGGCTGGAAACCTAACCAGACCTGGAACAAGGGCAAGCAGGCCAGAAAACCTGCTGCTGCCCCTAAGACAGCATGAAGTGAGGGCCCCCGATCCGGAAACGGATCTAGTGGGGGGCAGACTCTCTCTCTTCGCCCAGGCTTGGGCAAGAGATGTCCAGGATCCCTGGGCGTTGGAGATCATATCTCAGGGATATCTTCTGGACTTCAAAGCTTATCCTCCACAAGGGAGATTTCACCTTTCAAGGTTGTCAACAAACCAGATAAAGAAAGAGGCGTTTCTACGCTGTGTACAAGACCTTTTACTAATGGGGGTGATCCACCCAGTTCCGCGGTCGGAACACGGACAAGGGTTTTACTCAAATCTGTTTGTGGTTCCCAAAAAAGAAGGAACCTTCAGACCAATATTGGATTTAAAGATCCTAAACAAATTCCTAAGAGTTCCATCGTTCAAAATGGAGACTATTCGGTCAATCTTACCCATGATCCAAAGAGGTCAGTACATGACCACAGTGGATTTAAAGGATGCCTACCTTCACATACCGATTCACAAAGAACATTACCGGTATCTAAGGTTTGCCTTCCTAGACAGGCATTACCAGTTTGTAGCTCTTCCCTTCGGGTTGGCTACGGCTCCAAGAATCTTTACAAAGGTTCTGGGCTCTCTTCTGGCGGTACTAAGACCGCGAGGAATTTCGGTAGCTCCGTAACTAGACGACATTCTGATACAAGCGTCAAGCTTCCAAACTGCCAAGTCTCATACAGAGTTAGTACTGGCATTTCTAAGGTCGCATGGGTGGAAAGTGAACGAGGAGAAGAGTTCTCTCTTACCACTCACAAGAGTTCCCTTCTTGGGGACTCTTATAGATTCTGTAGAAATGAAAATTTACCTGACAGAGGACAGGTTAACAAAGCTTCTAAATGCTTGCCGTGTCCTTCATTCCATTCAACACCCGTCAGTGGCTCAATGCATGGAGGTAATCGGCCTAATGGTAGCGGCAATGGACATAGTTCCTTTTGCACGCCTGCATCTCAGACCGCTGCAATTGTGCATGCTAAGTCAGTTGAATGGGGATTACTCAGATTTGTCCCCTATGCTGAATCTGGATCAAGAGACCAGAGATTCTCTTCTATGGTGGCTTTCTCGGCCACATCTGTCCAGGGGGATGCCCTTCAGCAGGCCAGACTGGACAATTGTAACAGACGCCAGCCTACTAGGTTGGGGCGCTGTCTGGAATTCCCTGAAGGCTCAGGGATCATGGACTCAAGAGGAGAGTCCAATAAACATTCTGGAATTGAGAGCAGTTCTCAATGCCCTTCTGGCTTGGCCTCAGTTAGCAACTCTGAGGTTCATCAGGTTTCAGTCGGACAACATCACGACTGTGGCTTACATCAACCATCAGGGAGGGACAAGGAGTTCCTTAGCGATGATGGAAGTATCAAAGATAATTCGCTGGGCAGAGTCTCACTTTTGCCACCTGTCAGCGATCCACATCCCAGGCGTGGAGAACTGGGAGGCGGATTTCCTAAGTCGCCAGACTTTTCATCCGGGGGAGTGGGAACTTCATCCGGAGGTCTTTGCCCAAATACTTCGACGTTGGGGCAAACCAGATATGGATCTCATGGCGTCTCGCCAGAACGCCAAGCTTCCTTGTTACGGGTCCAGGTCCAGGGACCCGGGAGCTGTCCTGATAGATGCTTTGACAGCACCTTGGACCTTCAGGATGGCTTATGTGTTTCCACCCTTCCCGATGCTTCCTCGTCTGATTGCCAGGATCAAACAGGAGAAAGCATCGGTGATTCTAATAGCGCCTGCGTGGCCACGCAGGACCTGGTATGCAGATCTAGTGGACATGTCATCCTGTCCACCTTGGTCTCTGCCTCTGAGACAGGACCTTCTAATTCAGGGTCCTTTCAAACATCAAAATCTAATTTCTCTGAAGCTGACTGCATGGAAATTGAACGCTTGATTTTATCAAAGCGTGGATTTTCGGAGTCGGTAATTGATACCTTAATACAGGCTAGGAAACCTGTTACCAGGAAAATTTACCATAAGATATGGCGTAAATACTTACACTGGTGCGAATCCAAGAGTTACTCATGGAGTAAGGTTAGGATTCCTAGGATATTGTCTTTTCTACAAGAAGGTTTAGAAAAGGGTTTATCTGCAAGTTCTTTAAAGGGACAGATCTCAGCTCTGTCCATCCTTTTACACAAACGTTTGTCAGAAGTTCCAGACGTTCAGGCTTTTTGTCAGGCTTTGGCTAGGATTAAGCCTGTGTTTAAGACTGTAGCTCCACCGTGGAGCTTAAACTTAGTTCTTAACGTTTTACAGGGTGTTCCGTTTAAACCCCTTCATTCCATTGATATCAAGCTATTATCTTGGAAAGTTCTGTTTTTAATGGCTATTTCCTCGGCTTGTAGAGTCTCTGAGTTATCAGCCTTACATTGTGATTCTCCTTATCTGATTTTTCATTCAGATAAGGTAGTTCTGCGTACTAAACCTGGGTTCTTACCTAAGGTAGTCACTAACAAGAATATCAATCAAGAGATTGTTGTTCCATCATTGTGCCCTAACCCTTCTTCAAAGAAGGAACGACTTCTGCACAATCTAGACGTAGTCCGTGCCCTGAAATTTTATTTACAGGCAACTAAAGATTTTCGCCAAACTTCTTCCCTGTTTGTCGTTTATTCTGGACAGATGAGAGGTCAAAAAGCATCTGCTACCTCTCTCTTTTTGGCTTCGTAGCATAATACGTTTAGCCTATGAGACTGCTGGACAGCAACCTCCTGAAAGGATTACAGCTCATTCTACTAGAGCTGTGGCTTCCACTTGGGCCTTTAAGAATGAGGCTTCTGTTGGGATTTGCAAGGCTGCAACTTGGTCTTCTCTTCATACTTTTTCCAAATTTTACAAATTTGACACTTTTGCTTCTTCGGAGGCTGTTTTTGGGAGAAAGGTTCTTCAGGCAGTGGTTCCTTCCGTGTAAAGATCCTGCCTGTCCCTCCCGTCATCCGTCTACTTTAGCTTTGGTATTGGTATCCCATAAGTAATGGATGACCCGTGGACTGACTACACTTAACAGGAGAAAACATAATTTATGCTTACCAGATAAATTCCTTTCTCCTGTAGTGTAGTCAGTCCACGGCCCGCCCTGTTTTTTATGGCAGGTCTAAATTTTTAAATTATACTCCAGTCACCACTGCACCCTATAGTTTCTCCTTTCTCGTTTGGTTTTCGGTCGAATGACTGGGTGTGACGTAGAGGGGAGGAGCTATATAGCAGCTCTGCTTGGGTGATCCTCTTGCACTTCCTGTTGGGGAGGAGTTAATATCCCATAAGTAATGGATGACCCGTGGACTGACTACACTACAGGAGAAAGGAATTTATCAGGTAAGCATAAATTATGTTTTCTTAAGGCCCTCTGACATCGAGTGCATGGTAGGAGGGGCCTATTTTCGCGCTCTAGATGCGTAGTTCTTATTCAGACTGAGACATCCAGCTTCCCTAAAGGAGTCCTCTAGCAACTGAGGACCACTATAGAGGGCTTATTTCTTCCCTAAATCGTATTTGAGGGCAGGTAGGAGTCACAGCAGAGCTGTGGCAAGGTGTTTAACTGTTTATTAACGTTTTTCAAATCCGGTTTGTGGCCTAAAGGGTTAATCATCCATTTGCAAGTGGGTGCAATGCTGCTTTAGTCCCTTATACACGCGGTAAAAATTTCGAAGAGTTTACTACTTTTTAACACTGTTTTACAGTTTATGTGATTGTTTTTTTCTCTTAAAGGCACAGTATCGTTGTTGTTTTATTGCTATTTCACATTTATTAAAGTGTTTTCCAAGCTTGCTGGTCTCATTACTAGTCTGTTAAACATGTCTGACATAGAGGAAACTCCTTGTTCAATATGTTTAGAAGCCATTGTGGAACCCCCTCTTAGAATGTGTACCAAATGTACTAAAATTTCTATAAATTATAAAGACCATATTATGGCATTTAAAGATTTATCACCAGAGGTTTCTCATACTGACAAAAGGGAGGTTATGCCATCTAGCTCTCCCAACGTGTCAGAACCTATAACTCCCGCTCAAGGGATGCCAAGTACATCTAGCGCGTCCAATGCGTTTACCTTACAAGACATGGCGGCAGTTATGACTAATACCCTCACAGAGGTATTGTCCAAACTGCCAGGGTTACAGGGAAAGCGAGACAGCTCTGGGGCTAGAACAAATACAGAGCTTTCTGATGCTTTAGTAGCTATGTCCGATATACCCTCACAATGCTCCGAAGCCGTGGCAAGGGAGTAGCTATCTGAGGGTGAGATTTCAGATTCAGGGAAGACGTTACTTCAGTCCGATTCTGAAATGACAGCCTTTAAATTTAAGCTTGAACACCTCCGCTTATTGCTCAGGGAGGTTTTAGCGACTCTGGATGACTGTGACCCCATTGTAGTTCCAGAGAAATTGTGTAAAATGGACAAATACTTTGCAGTGCCTGTTTACACTGATGTCTTTCCAGTCCCTAAGAGGTTTTCGGAAATTATTACTAAGGAATGGGATAGACCAGGTGTACCGTTCTCTCCCCCTCCTGCTTTTAAGAAGATGTTTCCCATAGATGTCGCTCAACGGGACTCGTGGCAGACAGTCCCTAAGGTGGAGGGTGCTGTTTCTACCCTAGCTAAACGTACAACTATCCCCGTCGAGGACAGTTGTGCTTTCTTAGATCCTATGGATAAAAAATTGGAGGGTCTCCTTAAGAAATTTTTTATCCATCAAGGTTTTATTCTCCAGCCTCTTGCATGCATTGCCCCAGTAGCTGCTGCAGCGGCTTTTTGGTTCGAGTCTCTTGAGGAGGCTCTACAGGTGGAGACCCTGTTAGATGATATTCTAGACAGGATTAAAGCTCTCAAGTTAGCTAATTCCTTTATTTCTGACGCCGTTTTTCATCTAACCAAACTAACGGCTAAGAATTCAGGTTTTGCCATTCTGGCGCGCAGGGCTCTATGGCTTAAGTCCTCGTCAGCAGACGTTACTTCAATGTCTAAGCTTCTTAACATCCCCTTCAAAGGACAGACCATTTTCGGGCCGGGCCTGAAGGAGACCATTTCTGATATTACTGGAGGAAAAGGTCACGCCCTTCCTCAGGATAGGTCCAATAAATTAAGGACCAAACAGAATAATTTTCGTTCATTTCGAAACTTCATGAATGGCGCAGCTTCAGCTTCCTCTAATGCAAAACAAGAGGGAAATTTCGCCCAGTCCAAACCAGTCTGGAGACCGAACAAGGGGAAGTAGGCCAAAAAACCTGCTGCCGCCTCTAAGACAGCATGAAGGAGTAGCCCCCGATCCGGGATCGGATCTAGTAGAGGGCAGACTTTCTCTCTTCGCCCAGGCTTGGGCAAGAGACGTCCAGGATCCCTGGGCATTAGAGATTGTTTCCCAGGGATATCTTCTGAACTTCAAAGCTTCATCTCCAAAGGGGAGATTTCATCTCTCACAATTATCTGTAAACCAGATAAAGAGAGAGGCATTCTTACGTTGTGTTCAAGACCTACTGGTTATGGGAGTGATCCACCCAGTTCCAAGGGAGGAACAGGGTAAGGGCTTCTATTCAAATCTGTTTATAGTTCCCAAGATAGAGGGAACTTTCAGACCAATCTTGGATCTCAAGATCCTAAACAAATTTCTCAGGGTCCCATCCTTCAAGATGGAGACTATCCGAACCATCCTCCCTATGATCCAGGAGGGTCAATATATGACTACTGTGGATTTAAAGGATGCTTATCTCCACATTCCGATTCACAGAAATCGTCATCAGTTCCTCGGGTTCGCCTTCTTAGACAGGCATTACCAGTTGGTGGCTCTTGCCTTCGGGTTAGCCACGGCACCAAGAATCTTTACGAAGGTTCTAGGGTCCTTACTGGCGGTTCTAAGGCCACGGGGCATAGCGGTGGCTCCTTACCTAGATGACATTCTGATACAGGCGTCGACTTTTCAAATCGCCAAGTCCCATACGGACATTGTTCTGGCCTTTCTGAGGTCTCACGGGTGGAAGGTGAACGAAGAAAAGAGTTCTCTCTCCCCTCTCACAAGAGTTTCCTTCCTAGGAACACTGATAGATTCAGTAGAAATGAAAATTTTTCTGACAGAGGTCAGGTTATCAAAGCTAACTTCCTGTCCTACTCTTCATTCCACTTCTCGGCCGTCAGTGGCTCAGTGTATGGAAGTAATCGGCCTAATGATAGCGGCAATGGACATAGTTCCGTTTGCCCGCCTACATCTCAGACCACTGCAACTTTGCATGCTCAATCAGTGGAATGGGGACTACACAGAATTGTCCCCTCTGCTAAATCTGGATCAAGAGACCAGGGATTCTCTTCTCTGGTGGTTATCTCGGGTCCATCTGTCCAGGGGAATGAGTTTCCACAGGCCAGAGTGGACTATAGTGACGACAGATGCCAGCCTTCTGGGCTGGGGCGCAGTCTGGATCTCCCTGAAGGCTCAGGGTTCGTGGACTCAGGACGAAGCCCTCCTTCCGATAAACATTCTGGAACGGAGAGCGATATTTAATGCTCTTCAGGCTTGGCCTCAACTAGCTGCGGTCAGGTTTATCAGATTTCAGTCGGACAACATCACGACTGTAGCCTATATCAACCATCAGGGGGGAACAAGAAGCCGCCTGGCAATGTTGGAGGTTTCAAAGATAATTCTATGGGCAGACATTAACTCTTGCCATCTCTCAGCTTTCCATATCCCAGGAGTAGAGAACTGGGAGGCGGATTTTCTAAGTCGGCAGACTTTTCATCCGGGGGAGTGGGAGCTCCATCCGGAGGTATTTGCCCAGCTGATTCAACTATGGCGCAAACCAGAACTGGATCTGATGGCGTCTCGTCAGAACGCCAAGCTTCCTTGTTACGGGTCCAGGTCAAGGGATCTCCAGGCAGCGCTGATGGATGCTCTAGCAGTGCCCTGGTCCTTCAGCCTGGCTTATGTGTTCCCACCATTTCCTCTCCTCCTTTGTCTGATTGCAAAGATTAAGCAGGAGAGAGCTTTGGTGATTTTGATAGCACCTGCATGGCCACACAGGACTTGGTATGCAGATCTGGTGGACATGTCATCCCTTCCACCATGGACTCTGCCGCTGAGGTAGGACCTTCTACTCCAAGGTCCATTCAAACATCCAAATCTAATTTCTCTGCGGCTGACTGCTTGGAGATTGAACGCTTGATTTTATCAAAACGTGGTTTCTCCGAGTCGGTCATTGATGCCTTAATTCAGGCTCGAAAGCCTGTCACCAGGAAAATCTATCATAAGATATGGTGTGAATATCTTCATTGGTGTGAATACAAGGGTTACTCATGGAGTAAAGTCAGGATTCCTAGGATATTATCCTTTCTCCAAGAAGGATTGGAGAAGGGATTGTCAGCTAGTTCCTTAAAGGGACAGATTTCTGCTCTGTCTATTCTTCTGCACAAGCGTCTGGCAGATGTTCCAGACGATCAGACGTTTTGTCAGGCTTTAGTTAGAATCAAGCCTGTGTTTAAACCTGTTGCTCCGCCATGGAGTTTAAATTTAGTTCTTAAAGTTCTTCAAGGGGTTCCGTTTGAACCTCTGCATTTCATAGATATCAAGCTTTTATCTTGGAAAGTTCTGTTTTTGGTAGCTATCTCTTCGGCTCGAAGAGTTTCAGAGTTATCTGCATTACAGTGTGATTCCCCTTATCTGATCTTCCATGCAGATAAGGTAGTTTTGCGTACCAAACCTGGGTTTCTTCCTAAGGTGGTATCTAATAAGAATATCAATCAGGAGATTGTTTCCGTCACTGTGTCCTATTCCTTCTTCAAAGAAGGAACGTCTATTACACAATCTTGACGTGGTTCGTGCTTTAAAGTTTTATTTACAAGCTACTAAGGATTTTCGTCAAACATCTGCATTGTTTGTTGTCTACTCTGAGCAGAGGAGAGCCCTAAAGGCTTCGGCATCTTCTCTTTCCTTTTGGCTGAGAAGCATAATCCGTTTAGCTTATGAGACTGCTGGCCAGCAGCCTACTGAAAGAATTACAGCACATTCCACTAGAGCGGTAGCTTCCACATGGGCTTTTAAAAATGAGGCCTCTGTTGAACAGATTTGTAAGACGGCGACTTGGTCTTCACTTCATACTTTTTCTAAATTCTACAAATTTTATACTTTTGCTTCCTCAGAGGCTATTTTTGGGAGAAAGGTCTTGCAGGCAGTGGTGCCTTCCGTTAAGTGCCTGCCTTGTCCCTCCCTTCATCCGTGTCCTAAAGCTTTGGTATTGGTATCCCACAAGTAATGGATGAACCCGTGGAGTGGATACACCTTACAAGAGAAAACAAAATTTATGCTTACCTGATAAATTTCTTTCTTTTGTGGTGTATCCAGTCCACGGCCCGCCCTGTCACTTTAAGGCAGGTGTTTTTTATTTTTAAACTACAGTCATCACTGCACCCTATACTTTCTCCTTTTTTCTTGCTTGTCTTCGGTCGAATGACTGGAAGTGGCAGTTAGGGGAGGAGCTATATAGCAGCTCTGCTGTGGGTGATCCTCTTGCAACTTCCTGTTGGGAAGGAGAATATCCCACAAGTAATGGATGAACCCGTGGTCTGGATACACCACAAGAGAGAAATTTATCAGGTAAGCATAAATTTTGTTATTTTGGGTTGTGGATTATTTTTTCAGCGGAAAATGACTGTTTATTTTTATCCCTCCCTCTCTAGTGACTCTTGCGTGGAGTTCCACATCTTGGGTATTGATATCCCATACGTCACTAGCTCATGGACTCTTGCCAATTACATGAAAGAAAACATAATTTATGTAAGAATTTACCTGATAAATTAATTTCTTTGATATTGGCAAGAGCCCATGAGGCCCACCCTTTTTATGGTGGTTATGATTTTTTTTTTGTATAAAGCACAATTATTTCCAAATTCCTTTGTTGATGCTTTTTACTCCTTTCTTTATCACCCAGTACTTGGCTATTCGTTTAACTGAATTGTGGGTGTGGTGATGGGTATATTTATAGGCATTTGAGATTTGGGAAACTTTGCCCCTCCTGGTAGGATTGTATATCCCATACGTCAGTAGCTCATGGACTCTTGCCAATATGAAAGAAATGAATTTATCAGGTAAATTCGTACATAAATTGTTTTTGTACAGGCTTTGGTTCGTATCAAGCCTGTCATTAAATCAATCTCTCCTCCTTGGAGTCTTAATTTGGTTTTGAAGGCTTTACAGGCTCCTCCGTTTGAGCCTATGCATTCTTTGGACATTAAATTGCTTTCTTGGAAAGTGTTGTTCCTTTTGGCCATCTCTTCTGCTAGAAGAGTTTCTGAATTATCTGCTCTTTTTTTGTGAATCTCCTTTTCTGATTTTTCATCAGTATAATGCAGTTTTGTGGACTTCATTTAAATTTTTACCTAAAGTTGTGAATTCTAACAACATTAATAGAGAAATTGTTGTCCCTTCTTTGTGTCCTAATCCTAAGAATTCTTTGGAAAGATCTTTACATTCTATGGATGTGGTGAGAGCTCTGAAATATGTTGAAGCTACTAAAGATTTCAGGAAGACTTCTAGTCTATTTGTTATCTTTTCTAGTTATAGGAAAGTTCAGAAGGCTTCTGCCGTTTCTTTGGCATCTTGGTTAAAGCTTTTGATTCATCAAGCTTATTTGGAGTCGGGTAAGACCCCACCTTAGAGAATTACAGCTCATTCTACTAGGTCAGTTTCCACTTCCGGGGCTTTTAAGAATGAAGCTTCAATTGATCAGATTTGCAAAGCAGCAACTTGGTCTTCTTTGCATACATTTACTAAATTCTACCATTTTTATGTTTTTTCTTTTTCGGAAGCAGTTTTTGGTAGAAAAGTTCTTCATGCAGCTGTTTCAGTTTGATTCTTCTGCTTTTGATTTAAGTTTCTTTTCAATTATGAGATTAAATTTATGATTTGGGTTGTGGATTCATTTTTTCTCCTACATTGGTTTGTCCGGTCCACGGCTTCATCCTTACTTGTGGGATATTCTCTTCCCTTACAGTTCATGGCAAAGAGAGCACACAGCAAAGCTGTCCATATAGCCCCCCCTCTGGCTCCGCCCCCCAGTCATTCTCTTTGCCGCTCTGAACAAGTAGCATCTCCACGGGGATGGTAAAGAGTATGTGGTGTTAGTTGTAGTTTTTATTTTCTTCTATCAAGAGTTTATTTTAAAATAGTGCCGGTTTGTACTATTTACTCTACAACAGAAAGTGAAGATTTCTGTTAAAAGAGGAGTATGATTTTAGCACCAGTAACTAAAATCCATTGCTGTTCCCACGCAGGACTAACTTCAGTTGGGGGGAACAGTTTGCAGACTTTTCTGCCTCAGGTATGACCAGTCTATTTTCTAACAAGACACAGTAATGCTAGAAGACTGTCAGTTTTCCCTTATGGGATCGGTAAGCCATTTTCTTAGACTCAGTAACAGATTACAGGCTTATAAATGGGCTCTATACTGGTGATACTAATCGATTGGATTATATCATATATTTATTTCAGTTACAGTGTTTATGTGCATATAACACTTTGGGAACGTTTTTTATTAAGCCTGTCATTAAGACGACTAATCTAGTCAGAAAGGCCCCTTCACTCTGGTATGCAGAGAGAGGAGGCCTCATTTTCGCGCCTCAGTTGCGCAGTTACTGGCATAGGCAGTGTATGCAGCTTCATGTGAGAGGGTCCTGTAGCTAAAAAACGGACTTCGGAAGGCTTATTTCTGGGATCAATCACCCCTAAGGAGAGGTAAAAGCCGCAGCAAAGTCTGTGGCTGGGACTGTAGTGTGGTTTAAACGGTTAATTTAAACTTTTAGCTCCGTTTTCCTCATTTAAGGGTGTGCAATACTTTTAAAGCATTAAGACTCTGGGGTGTAAATTTCATAAAGATCGGATATTTCCTTCATAGTTTTTTGAACTTTCAGAAATAAAGTGTGCCCAGTTTATTATTTAAAGAGACAGTAACGGTTTTTGTGTAAAATCGTTTTTATTGCTAACAGCCTGCCTAGTTCTGCCTAACATGTCTGTACCTTCAGATAGCATATGTTCTGTGTGTATGGATGCCAAGGTGGATCCCCCTTGTAAATGTATATAACAATTGTGCCAGGGCGTCCAAACAAAGTAAGGACAGTACTGTCACATTTAATAAGGTTACACAAGATGATTCCTCAAATGAAGGGAATGGGGATAGCTCTTCATCCTCCCCTTCTGTGTCAACACCAGTTTTGCCCGCGCAGGCGACTCCTAGTACATCTAGCGCGCCTATGCTTGTTACTATGCAGCAATTAACGACAGTAGTGGATACCTCTATTGCTAATCTCTTATCCAAACTGCCAGCATTGCAAAGAAAGCGTGATTGCTCAGTTTTAAATACAGAGGATGAGCAAGTTGGCGCTGACGATAATTTATCTATTGTACCCTCACATCAATCTGAGTTAGCAGTGAGGGAGGGATTGTCTGAGGGAGAAATTTCTGACTCAGGAAAAATTTCTCAGCAGGCAGAAGCCGATGTCGTAGCATTTAAATTTAGGCTAGATCATCTCTGCGCCCTGCTTAAGGAGGTGCTAGCTACGCTTGATGATTGTGATACTCTGGTGATTCCAGAGAAGCTATGCAAAATGGACAAATTCTTAGAGGTCCCAGTGCACGCTGATGCGTTTCCGATACCCAAGAGGGTGGCGGATATAGTGACTAAGGAGTGGGAGAAGCCAGGTGTACCTTTTGTTCCCCCTCCTATATTTAAGAAAATGTTCCCCATTGTTGACCCAAGAAAGGACGCATGGCAAACGGTTCCTAAGGTAGAGGGAGCAGTTTCAACGCTAGCTAAGCGCACAACTATTCCTATTGAGGACAGTTGTGCGTTCAAAGATCCTATGGATAAAAAATTAGAAGGATTGCTTAAAAAGATATTTGTGCAGCAAGGTTTCCTTCTACAGCCTATTTTGTGCATTGTTCCTGTCACCACGGCGGCGTCTTTTTGGTTCAAGGAACTAGAAAATTCGCTCCAAAAGGAGACTTCATATGATGAAGTCATGGACAGAATTCACGCACTAAAGTTGGCTAATTCCTTTATTTTAGATGCCGCTTTTAAATTGGCAAAATTAGCGGCGAAAAATTCAGGTTTTGCAATAGTGGCGCGCAGGGCGCTTTGGCTAAAATCTTGGTCGGCGGATGTGTCGTCCAAAACAAAATTAATATCCCCTTCAAAGGAAAGACCCTTTTCGGGCCGGAATTGAAGGAGATTATTTCAGATATCACTGGAGGAAAGGGCCATTCCCTTCCACAGGATAGGCCTTTCAAGGCTAAGAATAAATCTAATTTTCGTTCCTTTCGCAATTTCAGAAACGGACCGAATTCTAACTCTGCAAACCCTAGACAAGAGGGTAACGCTTCCCAGCCCAAGCCAGCATGGAAGCCATTGCAAGGCTGGAACAAGGGTAAACAGGCCAAGAAGCCTGCTGCTGCTTCCAAGACAGCATGAAGGGGTAGCCCCCGATCCGGGACCGGATCTAGTAGGGGGCAGACTTTCTCTCTTTGCTCAGGCCTGGGCAAGAGATGTTCCGGACCCTTGGGCACTAGAAATAGTCTCTCAGGGGTATCTTCTAGAGTTCAAGGAACTTCCTCCAAGGGAAGGTTCCACATGTCTCGCTTATCTTCAGACCAGATAAAAAGACAGGCGTTCTTACATTGTGTAGGAGACCTTTTAAAGATGGGAGTGATTCACCCAGTTCCAATAGTGGAACAAGGTCTGGGTTTTTACTCAAACCTATTTGTAGTTCCAAAAAAAGAGGGAACTTTCAGGCCAATTCTGGATTTAAAAATTCTAAACAAATTCCTCAGAGTTCCATCATTCAAGATGGTAAAATCGTCCGAATGGTTTCCAACAATCCAGGAGAGTCAATATAGGACTACCGTGGATTTAAAGGATGCGTACCTACATATTCCTATTCACAAAGTTAATCACCAGTTCCTAAGGTTCACCTTTTTGGACAAACACTTCCAGTTCATGGCTCTTCCATTCGGTCTAGCCACTGCTCCCAGAATTTTCACAAAGGTGCTAGGGTCCCTTCTAGCGGTTCTAAGACCGAGGGGCATTGCAGTAGCACCGTACCTAGACGACATCCTGATTCAAGCGTCGTCTCTTTCCAAAGCAAAGGCTTATACAGACATTGTCTTAGCTTTTCTCAGATCTCACGGGTGGAAGGTGAACATAGAAAAAAGTTCCCTGTCCCCGTCCACAAGGGTTCCCTTTCTGGGAACAATAATAGATTCTGTAGAAATGAAGATTTTTCTGACAGAGGTCAGAAAGTTAAAGCTTCTAAACGCTTGTCAAGTTCTTCAATCTATTCCTCAGCCTTCCATAGCTCAGTGCATGGAGGTAATAGGATTAATGGTTGCAGCAATGGACGTGGTTCCTTTTGCTCGAATTCATCTAAGACCATTGCTACTGTGCATGCTCAAACAGTGGAATGGGGATTATGCAGACTTGTCTCCCCAGATTCCAGTAGACCAGGTCACCAGAGACTGTCTCCTCTGGTGGTTGACTCAGGATCACCTGTCTCAGGGAATGAGTTTCCGCAGACCAGAGTGGGTCATTGTGACGACCGACGCCAGTCTCCTAGGCTGGGGTGCAGTCTGGAACTCCCTGAAAGCTCAGGGTCTATGGTCTCGGGAAGAGTCTCTTCTCCCGATAAACATTTTGGAACTGAGAGCGATATTCAATGCGCTTCAGGCTTGGCCTCATCTTGCGAGGGCCAAATTCATACGATTTCAGTCGGACAACATGACGACTGTAGCGTACATCAATCATTAGGGGGGAACAAAGAGTTCCCTAGCGATGAGAGAAGTTTCCAAGATTATCAATTGGGCGGAGGATCACTCCTGCCATCTATCTGCAATCCACATCCCAGGTGTAGACATCTGGGAGGCGGATTATTTGAGTCGTCAGACTTTCCATCCGGGGGAGTAGGAACTCCACCCGGAGGTCTTTGCCCAGTTAACTCAACTATGGGGCACTCCAGATATGGATCTGATGGCATCTCGTCAGAACTTCAAGGTTCCTCGCTACGGGTCCAGATCCAGGGATCCCAAGGCGGTACTAGTGGATGCATTGGTGGCGCCTTGGTCGTTCAATCTAGCTTATGTGTTTCCACCGTTTCCTCTCCTCCCCAGGCTTGTAGCCAGGATCAAACGGGAGAAGGCCTCGGTAATTCTGATAGCTCCTGCTTGGCCACGCAGGACGTGGTATGCAGACCTGGTGAATATGTCATCGGCTCCACCATGGAAGCTACCTTTGAGGCAGGATCTTCTAGTACAAGGTCCGTTCCAACATGCAAATCTAGTCTCTCTGCAACTGACTGCCTGGAGATTGAACGCTTGATTCTATCTAAGCTTGGGTTTTCAGATTCAGTTATAGATACTCTGGTTCAAGCCAGAAAACCTGTGACTAGGAAAATTTACCATAAAATATGGAAAAAGTATATCTGTTGGTGCGAATCCAAAGGATTCTCTTGGAGTAAAGTCAAAATTCCTAGGATACTTTCCTTTCTCCAAGAGGGTTTGGATAAAGGTCTGTCCGCAAGTTCTCTGTTTTGTTGCGCAGACGTCTGGCGTCAGTGCCATATGTACAGGCGTTTGTACAGGCCCTAGTCAGAATCAAGCCTGTATACAGACCCATGACTCCTCCTTGGAGTCTAAATTTAGTTCTTTCAGTTCTTCAAGGGGTTCCGTTTGAACCTTTACATTCCATAGATATTAAGTTGCTATCTTGGAAAGTTTTATTTTTAGTTGCTATTTCTTCTGCTAGAAGAGTTTCTGAATTGTCTGCTTTGCAGTGTTCTTCTCCCTATCTGATATTCCATACAGATAAGGTAGTTTTACGTACTAAGCCTGGTTTTCTTCCAAAGGTGGTTTCCAACAGGAATATTTACCAGGAAATAGTTGTTCCTTCTCTGTGTCCGAATCCAGTTTCAAAGAAGGAACGTTTGTTACACAACCTAGATGTGGTCCGTGCTTTAAAATTTTATTTAGAAGCAACAAAGGATTTCAGACAGACATCATCCTTGTTTGTCGTTTATTCTGGTAAGAGGAGAGGGCAGAAGGCTACTGCTACCTCTCTTTTCTTTTGGCTGAAAAGCATCATCCGATTTGGCTTATGAGACTGCCGGACGGCAGCCTCCTGAACGAATTACAGCTCACTCCACTAGAGCTGTGGCTTCCACATGGGCCTTCAAGAACGAGGCTTCTGTTGATCAGATATGTAAGGCAGCGACTTGGTCTTCTCTGCATACTTTTGCCAAATTTTACAAATTTGATACTTTTGCTTCTTCGGAGGCTGTTTTTGGGAGAAAGGTTTTGCAAGCTGTGGTGCCTTCCGTTTAGGTAACCTGACTTGTTCCCTCCCTTCATCCGTGTCCTAAAGCTTTGGTATTGGTTACCACAAGTAAGGATGAAGCCGTGGACCGGACACACCAATGTAGGAGAAAACAGAATTTATGCTTACCTGATAAATTTCTTTCTCCTACGGTGTGTCCGGTCCACGGCCCGCCCTGGCTTTTTAGTCAGGTTTCAAATTTTTTGTTTCTGAACACTACAGTCACCACGGCACCCTATAGTTTTTCCTTTTTCTCCTAACAGTCGGTCGAATGACTGGGGGGCGGAGCCAGAGGGGGGGCTATATGGACAGCTTTGCTGTGTGCTCTCTTTGCCATTTCCTGTAAGGGAAGAGAATATCCCACAAGTAAGTATGAAGCCGTGGACCGGACACACCGTAGGAGAAAGAAATTTATTAGGTAAGCATAAATTCTGTTTTTCAACGGAATTGGCTGTCTTTCGCCTAGATTACGAGTCTTGCCTTAGCCTTTAAAAGCAGCGTTGGCCGGTCCCAATGCTGCTTTTTAACGCCCGCTGGTATTACGAGTCTAGCAGGTACAGATGTACCACTCACTTTTTTTTCCGAGAGTCGAACATACCGCAAATCCACTTACGTCAATTGCGTATCCTATCTTTTCAATTGGATTTTCCCAACGCCGGTATTACGAGTCTTGGAAAAAGTGAGTGGTACACCCTCTCTTGTCAAGACTCCTACCGCATTTAAAAGTCAGTAGTTAAGAGTTTTATGGGCTGAGGCCATAACATAAAACTTAACTAAAGTGCTAAAAAGTACATGAACACCCATAAACTACCTATTAACCCCTAAACCGCTGCACTCCCGCCTTGCAAACACTAGTTAAATATTAACCCCCTAATCTGCCGTCCCTAACATCGCCGACACCTACCTACATTTATTAACCCCTGATCTGTCGCCCCCAACTAGACTAAATTTATTAACCCCTAAACCTACGTCTAACCCTAACACCCCCCCTAACTTAAATATAATTTAAAGAAATCTAAATAAAATTACTACAATTAAATAAATTATTCCTATTTAAAACTAAATACTTACCTATAAAATAAACCCTAAGCTAGCTACAATATAACTAATAGTTACATTGTAGCTAGCTTAGGGTTTATTTTTATTTTACAGGCAACTTTGTATTTATTTTAACTAGGTACAATAGTTATTAAATACTAAACTTTTAACAATTTTAAGGGCTATTTGTAATTTAGTATAGGGTAGGGATTTTTATTATTTTGGGGGGCTTTTTTATTTTATTAGGGGGATTAGATTAGGTGCAATTAGTTTAAAAATGTGTAATTTTGTTATTTTCTGTAATTTAGTTTTTGTGTTTTTTTGTACTTTATTTTATTTAATTGTATTTAGTTTAGGGATTTAATTTTATTATAGTGTAGTGTTAGGTGTAATTGTAACTTAGGTTTGGTTTTATTTTACAGGTAATTTTTTCTTTGTTAGCTAGGTAGTTATTAAATAGTTAATAACTATTTAATAACTATTGTACCTGGTTAAAATAAATACAAAGTTGCCTGTAAAATAAAAATAAACCCTAAGATAGATACAAATGTAACTAGGTTATATTGTAGCTAGCATAGGGTTTATTTTATAGCTAAGTATTAGTTTTAAATAGGATTAAAGGGACATTAAACCCAAATTTTTTCTTTCATGATTCAGATAGAAAATTAAACAACATTCCAATGATCTTCTATTATCTAATTTGCTTCATTCTCTTGATATACTTTTCTGAAAAGCATATCTAGATAGGCTCAGTAGCTGCTGATTGGTTGCTGCACATAGATGCCTCGTGTGATTGGCTGACCCATGTGAATTGCTTTTTTTTTTTTAACAAAGGATAGCTAAAGAATGAAGCAAATTAGATAGAAGTAAATTGGAATGTTGTTTAAAATTGTATCTTCTATCTGGATCATTCTATCTGGAGTAATTTTATTTAGATTATTTTAAATTATATTTAAATTAGGGGGGTTAGGGTTAGACTTGGGTTTAGGGGTTAACTTTACTATAGTGGCGGCGACGTTGGGGGTGGCAGATTAGGGGTTAATAATTGTAGTTAGGTTGTGGCGACTTTGGGGGCGGCAGAGTAGGGGGTTAATAAATATAATGTAGGTGTCAGCGATGTTGGGGGCAGCAGATTAGGGGTTCATAAGTATAATGTCGGGGGCAGCAGATTAGGGTTTAATAAGTGTACGATTAGGGGTATTTAGACTCGGGGTTCATGTTAGGGTGTTAGGTGTAGACATAAATTTACTTTCCCCATAGGAATCAATGGGGCTGCGTTGGGAGCTGAGCGCTGCTTTTTTGCAGGTGTTAGGTTTTTTTTCAGCCTGCTCAGCCCCATTGTTTCCTATGGGGAAATCGTGCACGAGCATGTTTAGCCAGCTCATCGCTACCGTAAGCAGCGCTGGTATTGAGGTGAGATGTGCAGCTAAATTTTGCTCTCCGCTCACTTTTCTGCGACTAATGCCGGGTTTGTAAAAACCTGTTATCCCAGCGTTGTCTTAAAGGGACACTGTACCCAAACAATTTCTTTCGTGATTAAGATTGAGCATGAAATTTTAAGCAACTTTCTAATTTACTCCTATTATCAAATTTTCTTCATTCTCTTGGTATCTTTATTTGAAATGCAAGAATGTAAGTTTAGATGCCGGCCCATTTTTGGTGAACAACCTGGGTTGTCCTTGCTGATTGGTGGATAAATCAATCCACCAATAAAAAAGTGCTGTCCAGAATACTAAAACAAAAAAAAAGCTTAGATGCCTTCTTTTTCAAATAATGATAGCAAGAGAACGAAGAAAAATTGATAATAGGAGTAAATTAGAAAGTTGCTTAAAATTGCATGCTCTTTCTGAATTACAAAAGAAAAAATTTGGGTACAGTGTCCCTTTAAGTGAGCGGTGAGAATAAAATGCTTGTTAGCACCGCAAGCCTTACCGACAAAAACTCGTAATCTAGCCGTTTATTTTTTATCCCTCCCTCTCTAGTGACTCTTGCGTGGAGTTCCACATCTTGGGTATTGCTATCCCATACGTCACTAGCTCATGGACTCTTGCCAATTACATGAAAGAGAACATAATTTATGTAAGAACTTACCTGATAAATTAATTTCTTTCATATTGGCAAGAGTCCATGAGGCCCACCCTTTTTATGGTGGTTTTGATTTTTTTGTATAAAGCACAATTATTCCAATTCCTTTATTGATGCTTTTTACTCCTTTCTTTATCACCCACTTCTTGGCTATTCGTTAAACTGAATTCTGGGTGTGGTGAGGGGTGTATTTATAGGCATTTTGAGGTTTGGGAAACTTTGCCACAACTGGTAAGATTGTATATCCCATACGTGACTAGCTCATGGACTCTTGCCAATATGAAAGAAATGAATTTATCAGGTAAGTTCTTACATAAATTTCCTTTTTTAGGGCTTCTATTTGTTTAAATATTTTATTCCTTAATTTTTGTAATGTAGGTCCCTCCCACTGCTCCCTGCCATATTATAATTTTATTTTATTTTGTATTATCAAATGTATGTAGTTTTCGGTAGTGTAGGGACCCCCCTCCACGATCACCTTTCTGTAGAGTAGGGACCCGTCCTTCTGTCTCCCCTGCCTTACATTTTTTATGTAGTATAGGAAACACGACCCCCTTTTTCTGCTGGGCCGCACACCCTTGTCTCTACTTCCCACCACTGCCACCAACGTGAGATTGTTAAAGAGTGACACAGTAGAACCACAGCCTGCGCCTCTGTCTTGGACGTAGGTACTACGTCAACACAGTACACTGGGCAAAATACTGTGTTTAGTATCTTTGCCCAATTGACAAAAGGGGTTAAAGGCAAATTTTACCTTGAGTGCTTTTTATCACGCTAAGCAGGGTTCTGGATGTGAAGGAGAGACACACTAAGAAATGCTCAAAAAAAAGCCCCCCAAAGTTTTTGTGTGATTTTCTTTCAATGCCGGCCAGTTTTTGGCCTTCAGGCCCATAATGAGCAAAATACTAAAACCCATTTTCTCCAACATAGGTGTGTCCGGTCCACGGCGTCATCCTTACTTGTGGGATATTCTCTTCCCCAACAGGAAATGGCAAAGAGCCCAGCAAAGCTGGTCACATGATCCCTCCTAGGCTCCGCCTACCCCAGTCATTCTCTTTGCCGTTGTACAGGCAACATCTCCACGGAGATGGCTTAGAGTTTTTTAGTGTTTAACTGTAGTTTTTCATTATTCAATCAAGAGTTTGTTATTTTCAAATAGTGCTGGTACGTACTATTTACTCAGAAACAGAAAAGAGATGAAGAATTCTGTTTGTATGAGGAAAATGATTTTAGCAACCGTAACTAAAATCCATGGCTGTTCCACACAGGACTGTTGAGAGCAATTAACTTCAGTTGGGGGAACAGTGTGCAGTCTCTTACTGCTTGAGGTATGACACATTCTAACAAGACGATGTAATGCTGGAAGCTGTCATTTTCCCTATGGGATCCGGTAAGCCATGTTTATTACGATTGTAAATAAGGGCTTCACAAGGGCTTATTTAAACTGTAGACTTTTTCTGGGCTAAATCGATTGATTATTAACACATATTTAGCCTTGAGGAATCATTTTATATGGGTATTTTGATATAATAATATCGGCAGGCACTGTTTTAGACACCTTATTCTTTAGGGGCTTTCCCAAAGCATAGGCAGAGTCTCATTTTCGCGCCGGTGTTGCGCACTTGTTTTTGAGAGGCATGGCATGCAGTCGCATGTGAGAGGAGCTCTGATACTTATAAAAGACTTCTGAAGGCGTCATTTGGTATCGTATTCCCCTTTGGGTTTGGTTGGGTCTCAGCAAAGCAGATACCAGGGACTGTAAAGGGGTTTAAAGCTTAAAACGGCTCCGGTTCCGTTATTTTAAGGGTTAAAGCTTCCAAAATTGGTGTGCAATATTTTCAAAGCTTTAAGACGCTGTGGTGAAAATTTGGTGAATTTTGAACAATTCCTTCATGTTTTTTCGCAATTGCAGTAATAAAGTGTGTTCAGTTTAAAATTTAAAGTGACAGTAACGGTTTTATTTTAAAACGTTTTTTGTACTTTCTGTTCAAGTTTATGCCTGTTTAACATGTCTGAACTACCAGATAGACTCTTGTTCAGGCCAGAAAGCCTGTGACTAGAAAGATTTACCACAAAATTTGGAAAAAATATATCTGTTGGTGTGAATCTAAAGGATTCCCTTGGGACAAGGTTAAGATTCCTAGGATTCTATCCTTCCTTCAAGAAGGATTGGAAAAAGGATTATCTGCAAGTTCCCTGAAGGGACAGATTTCTGCCTTGTCGGTATTACTTCACAAAAAGCTGGCAGCTGTGCCAGATGTTCAAGCCTTTGTTCAGGCTTTGGTTAGAATCAAGCCTGTTTACAAACCTTTGACTCCTCCTTGGAGTCTCAATTTAGTTCTTTCAGTTCTTCAGGGGGTTCCATTTGAACCCTTACATTCCGTTGATATTAAGTTATTATCTTGGAAAGTTTTGTTTTTAGTTGCGATTTCTTCTGCTAGAAGAGTCTCAGAATTATCTGCTCTGCAGTGTTCTCCTCCTTATCTGGTGTTCCATGCAGATAAGGTGGTTTTACGTACTAAACCTGGTTTTCTTCCAAAAGTTGTTTCTAACAAAAACATTAACCAGGAGATTATCGTACCTTCTCTGTGTCCAAAACCAGTTTCAAAGAAGGAACGTTTGTTGCACAATTTGGATGTTGTTCGCGCTCTAAAATTCTATTTAGATGCTACAAAGGATTTTAGACAAACATCTTCCTTGTTTGTTGTTTATTCAGGTAAAAGGAGAGGTCAAAAAGCAACTTCTACCTCTCTCTCTTTTTGGATTAAAAGCATCATCAGATTGGCTTACGAGACTGCCGGACGGCAGCCTCCCGAAAGAATCACAGCTCATTCCACTAGGGCTGTGGCTTCCACATGGGCCTTCAAGAACGAGGCTTCTGTTGATCAGATATGTAGGGCAGCGACTTGGTCTTCACTGCACACTTTTACCAAATTTTACAAGTTTGATACTTTTGCTTCTTCTGAGGCTATTTTTGGGAGAAAGGTTTTGCAAGCCGTGGTGCCTTCCATTTAGGTGACCTGATTTGCTCCCTCCCTTCATCCGTGTCCTAAAGCTTTGGTATTGGTTCCCACAAGTAAGGATGACGCCGTGGACCGGACACACCTATGTTGGAGAAAACAGAATTTATGTTTACCTGATAAATTTCTTTCTCCAACGGTGTGTCCGGTCCACGGCCCGCCCTGGTTTTTTTAATCAGGTCTGATATTTTATTTTCTTTAACTACAGTCACCACGGTACCATATGGTTTCTCCTATGCAAATATTCCTCCTTAACGTCGGTCGAATGACTGGGGTAGGCGGAGCCTAGGAGGGATCATGTGACCAGCTTTGCTGGGCTCTTTGCCATTTCCTGTTGGGGAAGAGAATATCCCACAAGTAAGGATGACGCCGTGGACCGGACACACCGTTGGAGAAAGAAATTTATCAGGTAAACATAAATTCTGTTTTATTTTCTGCCATTGTCATTTTCTGTGTAATGTGAAGAAAATATTAATCCATAAATGTGACGATAAAAAAAATATTACAGTATTTTTTAAGTAAACATTATAATAAATCCTTATGCTAAGAATATCCCTTCTAATTTTTTACAGCAAGCTTTGCCAGTCGATTTGAGCAACAGTGGTATAAGAGGCCAGAGTGTTAGTTTTCACAGTACTTCTGCCTTTGATCCATGCTGCCCAGGCGCGTCATCACGATCTACAGTATACGGACATCAGTCATCTGTCAGCACTGCACAAACCTTGTCTATTGATGTCTATGGAACTAACATGGTAGCTCAGCCGCAACCTCCTCCCCAGACATCTCTGTCATCCTGCCGGCACTACATGCATGCTCCCTGTAAGTATGGCTACTTATATATTTTAAATAAAATGAATGATGTACCTGTAAAACAAATAGTCTATGGATGTTCATAACTAGGAAATACAATGCTAATAGCAATTGTATATATTTTATAGTCTTGGTTCATGGAACTTTTTCCAAATGTTCTTATCCAACTTAAAACCTGCCTTGGTCTTTTTGTGTGAAAGTGTGAAACAGTTGTTAGTAAGCTTTACAGTCTGTATTTTTGGCATGGTTTACAAAAGAAAGATTATACTACTATAATGCAATTTCAGGTTCTCTTTATAGACCAACATATGACTAACATTTGTAGCATGAACTGTGAATACTAACAAAGTAAATAATTTATTGACTGGAATAAAAACAGCAATCAAATGAGTTATGGGCATTTCTTTTATGTAATTGGCAAGAGTCCATGAGCTAGTGACGTATGGGATATACATTCCTACCAGGAGAGGCAAAGTATCCCAAACCTCAAAATGCCTATAAATACACCCCTCACCACACCCACAATTCAGTTTTACAAACTTTGCCTCCCATGGAGGTGGTGAAGTAAGTTTGTGCTAGATTTCTACGTTGATATGCGCTTCGCAGCAGGCTGAAGCCCGGTTTTCCTCTGAGTGCAGTGAATGTCAGAGGGATGTGAAGAGAGTATTGCCTATTTGAATACCATGGTCTTCCTCTAGGGGTTCTATTTCATAGGTTCTCTGTTATTGGTCGTAGAGATTTCTTCTCCTACCTCCCTTTTCAGATCGACGATATACTCTTATATACCATTACCTCTACTGATTCTCATTTCAGTACTGGTTTGGCTATCTACTATATGTAGATGAGTGTCTTGGGGTAAGTATGTCTTATTTCTCCAACATTGGTGTGTCCGGTCCACGGCGTCATCCATAACTTGTGGGAATATTCTCCTCCCCAACAGGAAATGGCAAAGAGCACAGCAAAAGCTGTCCATATAGTCTCTCTCAGGCTCCGCCCTCCCCAGTCATTCTCTTTGCCGCTGAACAAGCAGCATCTCCACGGAGATGGTGAAGAGTATGTGGTGTTTAGTTGTAGTTTTTTATTCTACTATCAAGAGTTTATTTTAAAATAGTGCTGGTATGTACTATTTACTCTGAAACAGAAAAAGATGAAGAGTTCTGTTTGTGAGAGGAGTATGATTTTAGCAGCAGTAACTAAAATCGTTTGCTGTTCCCACACAGGACTGTTGAGATGAGATAACTTCAGTTGGGGGGAGCAGTTGGCAGACTTTTCTGCTTAAGGTATGACTAGCCATATTTCTAACAAGACTGTGTAATGCTGGAAGGCTGTAATTTTTCCCCCTCATGGGGATCGGTAAGCCATTTTCTTAGTCTCAAACAGAATAAAGGGCTTAATATGGGCTATAAAACTGGTACACTTTTATGGGCTAGATCGATTGCTTTATTTAGGCATTTTATACAGTTTGATGTTGAAATTCACACTTTATAACTTTGGGGAACGTTTTTTTACGTCAGGCACTGGTTTAGACACCTTCCCAGTCAGGAAGGGCCTTCTCTGTAGTAGGCAGAGCCTCATTTTCGCGCCATTACTGCGCAGATACTTTTGAGAGCAGTACATGCAGCTGCATGTGTGTGGGTCTGGAATTAGTTGAAAAGGTTCCTAGAAGGCTTCATTTGGTATCGTATACTCCCCTGGGTTTGGTGAAGTCGCAGCAAAGGCTGGGGCTGGGACTGTAAGGGGGTTAAAACTGTAAACGGCTCCGGTTTCCACATTTTAAGGGTTAACAGCCTGAAATTTGGGGTGCAATGCTTTTGAATGCTTTAAGACACTGTGGTGAAAATTTGGTTAAGATTGAACAATTCCTTCATAGTTTTTCACATATTCAGTAATAAAGTGTGCCCTGTTTAAAATTTAAAGAGACAGTAACGGTTTTGTTTTAAAACGGTTTTTGTACTTTATTGACAAGTTTAAGCCTGTTTAACATGTCTGTGCCTTCAGATAGACTATGTTCTGTATGTATGGAAGCCAATGTGTCTCCCCCATCAAATATGTGTGATAATTGTGCCATAGCGTCCAAACAAAGTAAGGACAGTACTGCCACAGATAGTAAAGTTGCCCAAGATGATTCATCAGATGAAGGGAGTAGACATAGTTCTACATCATCTCCTTCTGTGTCTACACCAGTTTTGCCCACGCAGGAGACCCCTAGTACTTCTAGCGCGCCAATGCTTGTTACTATGCAATAATTGACGGCAGTAATGTATAACTCCATAGCAAATATTTTATTCAAAATGCCTGCATTTCAGAGAAAGCGCGATTGCTCTGTTTTAAACACTGTAGAGCAGGAGGACGCTGATGATAATTGCTCTGTCATACCCTCACACCAATCTGAAGTGGCCATGATGGAGGTTTTGTCAGATGGGGAAATTTCTGATTCAGGTAGAATTTCTCAACAGGCAGAATCTGATGTTGTGACATTTAAATTTAAATTAGAGCATCTCCGCGCATTACTTAAGGAGGTGCTATCTACTCTGGATGATTGTGACAACCTGGTCATTCCAGAAAAATTGTGCAAGATGGACAAGTTCCTAGAGGTCCCGGTGCACCCCAACGCTTTTCCAATACCCAAGCGGGTGGCGGACATAGTGAATAAGGAGTGGGAGAAGCCCGGTATACCTTTTTGTCCCTCCTCCTATATTTAAGAAATTATTTCCTATGGTCGACCCCAGAAAGGACTTATGGCAGACAGTCCCTAAGTTCGAGGGGGCGGTTTCTACACTAGCCAAACGCACGACCATTCCTATTGAGGACAATTGTGCTTTCAAAGATCCTATGGATAAAAAATTGGAGGGTTTGCTTAAAAAGATTTTTGTACAGCAAGGTTACCTCCTTCAACCTATTTCGTGTATTATTCCTGTCACTACAGCAGCGTGGTTCTGGTTCGAAGAACTAGAAAAATCGCTCAGTAGAGAGACTCCGTATGAGGAGGTTATGGACAGAGTTCACGCACTTAAGTTAGCTAATTCCTTTATTTTATATGCCGCTTTGCAGTTAGCTAGATTAGTGGCGAAAAATTCAGGGTTTGCAATTGTGGCGCGCAGAGCACTCTGGCTAAAGTCTTGGTCAGCGGATGTATCTTCCAAGACAAAATTGCTTAATATCCCTTTCAAAGGTAAGACCCTCTTTGGGCCAGAATTGAAAGAGATTATTTCAGACATCACTGGAGGTAAGGGCCATGCCCTCCCACAGGATAGGCCTTTCAAGGCTAAGAATAAGTCCAATTTTCATTCTTTTCGCAATTTCAGAAACGGACCGGCCTCCAACTCTGCAGCCTCTAGACAAGAGGGTAACGCTTCCCAGGCTAAGCCAGCTTGGAAACCAATGCAAGGCTGGAACAAGGGTAAACAGGCCAAGAAGCCTGCTGCTGCTACCAAGACAGCATGAAGGGGTAGCCCCCGATCTGGGACCGGATCTAGTAGGGGGCAGACTCTCTCTCTTTGCTCAGGCTTGGGCAAGAGATGTTCAGGATCCCTGGGCACTAGAAATAGTCTCTCAGGGTTATCTTCTAGAATTCAAGGAACTACCCCCAAGGGGAAGGTTCCACATGTCTCACTTATCCTCAAACCAAATAAAGAGACAGACATTCTTACATTGTGTAGAAGACCTGTTAAAGATGGGAGTGATACACCCAGTTCCAACTGTGGAACAAGGTCAGGGGTTTTATTCAAATCTGTTTGTAGTTCCCAAAAAAGAGGGAACTTTCAGACCAATTCTGGATTTAAAAATTCTAAACAAATTTCTCAGAGTTCCTAAGGTTCGGCTTTCTGGACAAACATTATCAGTTCGTGGCTCTCCCATTCGGACTAGCCACTGCTCCCAGAATTTTCACAAAGGTGCTCGGATTCCCTTCTAGCGGTTCTAAGACCAAGGGGCATTGCAGTGGCACCTTATCTGGACGACATTCTAATTCAAGCGTCTCTTTCAAAGGCAAAGGCTCACACAGACATCGTTCTGGCCCTTCTCAGGTCTCACGGGTGGAAGGTGAACATAGAAAAGAGTTCCCTGTCTCCGTCGACAAGAGTTCCTTTCTTGGGGACAATAATACATTCTTCAGAAATGAAGATTTTCCTGACAGATGTCAGAAAGTCAAAGCTTCTAAACGCTTGTCAAGTTCTTCACTCTGTTCTACGGCCTTCCGTAGCTCAGTGTATGGAAGTAGGAGGGTTGATGGTTGCAGCAATGGACATAGTTCCTTTTGCGCGAATTCATCTATGACCATTACAGCTGTGCATGCTCAAACAGTGGAATGGGGACTATACAGTCTTGTCTCCAGTGATTCAAGTAGATCAGAAGACCAGAGACTCACTCCGTTGGTGGCTAACCCAGGATCACCTGTCCCAGGGAATGAGCTTCCGCAGACCAGAGTGGGTCATCGTCACGACCGACGCCAGTCTATTAGGCTGGGGCGCGGTCTGGAATTCCCTGAAAGCTCAGGGTCTATGGTCTCGGGAAGAGTCTCTTCTCCCGATAAACATTCTGGAACTGAGAGCGATATTCAATACTCTCAGGGCTTGGCCTCAACTAGCAAGTGCCAGATTCATAAGATTCCAATCAGACAACATGGCGACTGTTGCTTACATCAATCATCAAGGGGGAACAAGGAGTTCCCTGGCGATGAGAGAGGTGACCAAAATCATCAAATGGGCGGAGGATCACTCCTGCCACCTATCTGCGATCCACATCCCAGGAGTGGAAAACTGGGAGGCGGATTACCTGAGTCGTCAGACCTTCCATCCGGGGGAGTGGGAACTCCACCCGGAGGTATTTGCCCAATTGACCCATTTATGGGGCATTCCAGACATGGATCTGATGGCGTCTCGTCAGAACTTCAAGGTTCCTTGCTACGGGTCCAGATCCAGGGATCCCAAGGCGACTCTTGTGGATGCTTTAGTGGCGCCTTGGGCCTTCAACCTAGCTTATGCGTTTCCACCGTTCCCTCTCATTCCCAGGCTGGTAGCCAGGATCAAACAGGAGAAGGCCTCAGTGATTTTGATAGCTCCTGCGTGGCCACGCAGGACTTGGTATGCAGACCTGGTGAATATGTCATCGGCTCCACCATGGAAGCTACCTTTGAGACAGGATCTTCTAGTACAAGGTCCATTCGAACATCCAAATCTAGTTTCTCTCCAGCTGACTGCTTGGAAATTGAACGCTTGATTTTATCTAAGCGTGGGTTTTCGGATTCTGTGATAGATACTCTGGTACAAGCCAGAAAACCTGTAACTAGAAAGATTTACCATAATGTATGGAAAAGATATATCTGTTGGTGTGAATCCAAGGGATTCTCATGGAGTAAGATTACAATTCCTAGAATTCTTTCCTTTCTCCAAGAAGGTTTGGATAAGGGATTGTCAGCGAGTTCTCTAAAAGGACAGATTTCTGCTCTATCTGTCTTGTTACACAAACGACTGGCAGCTGTGCCAGATGTTCAAGCTTTTGTACAGGCTTTGGTCAGGATCAAGCTGGTTTACAGACCCTTGACTCCTCCCTGGAGTCTAAATTTAGTTCTTTCAGTTCTTCAAGGGGTTCCGTTTGAACCCTTACATTCCATAGATATCAAGTTACTATCTTGGAAAGTTCTGTTTTTGGTTGCTATTTCTTCTGCTAGAAGAGTTTCTGAATTATCTGCTCTGCAGTGTACTCCGCCCTATCTGGTGTTCCATTCAGATAAGGTTGTTTTGCTTACTAAACCTGGTTTCCTTCCAAAAGTTGTTTCCAACAAGAATATTGACCAGGAAATAGTTGTGCCTTCTTTGTGCCCGAATCCAGTTTCAAAGAAGGAACGTTTGTTACACAATTTAGATGTAGTCCGTGCTTTAAAGTTCTATTTAGAAGCAACAAAGGATTTCAGACAAACATCTTCTCTGTTTGTTGTTTATTCTGGTAAGAGGAGAGGTCAAAAAGCTACTGCTACCTCTTTCCTTTTGGCTGAAAAGCATCATCCGATTGGCTTACGAGTCTGCCGGACGGCAGCCTCCTGAACGAATCACAGCTCACTCTACTAGGGCTGTGGCTTCCACATGGGCCTTCAAGAACGAGGCTTCTGTTGATCAGATATGTAAGGCAGCGACTTGGTCTTCTCTGCACACTTTTGCCAAATTCTACAAATTTGATACTTTTGCTTTTTCGGAGGCTATTTTTGGGAGAAAGGTTTTGCAAGCCGTGGTGCCTTCTGTTTAGGTAACCTGATTTGCTCCCTCCCTTCATCGGTGTCCTAAAGCTTTGGTATTGGTTCCCACAAGTTATGGATGACGCCGTGGACCGGACACACCAATGTTGGAGAAAACAGAATTTATGCTTACCTGATAAATTACTTTCTCCCAAGGGTGTGTCCGGTCCACGGCCCGCCCTGTTTTTTTAATCAGGTTTGATAAATTTCTTTAACTACAGTCACCACGGCACCCTATAGTTTCTCCTTTTTTTCTCCTGTCCGTCGGTCGAATGACTGGGGAGGGCGGAGCCTGAGAGGGACTATATGGACAGCTTTTGCTGTGCTCTTTGCCATTTCCTGTTGGGGAGGAGAATATTCCCACAAGTTATGGATGACGCCGTGGACCGGACACACTGTTGGAGAAAGTAATTTATCAGGTAAGCATAAATTCTGTTTTTATTCATGACACTCTAAGCTATGGTTGGGCACTTTATATGTAAAGTTCTAAATATATGCGTTAACCTTATATTTGCCATGATTCAGGATAATCAGTATTCCTTCTTTAAGACTGTCAGTTTCATTTTTTTGGGAAAATGCATATGAATTTATATTTTTCTTACCTTAAAAATGTTCAATTGATTTTTTTTTCTAAATTGCAGGCTGTTAGGCTTGCGGGTGCAGAAAATGCTTCAATTTATTGTCATTTTTGGCGCGAGACTTTTTTGGCACAAAAATGTTGTCATTTCCGGTGTCATAGTTGACGCCGGAAGTTTTCACGTGGTTGCGTCATTTTTTACGTATGTGTGTTGCAGACGTTTTTGGCGCCAAAAAATATGGGCGTCATTCTTGGCGCCAAAAAATGTGGGCGTTTTTTTCACATTATTTCAGTCTCACTTTTTAGTTGCTTCTGGTTGCTAGAGGCTTGTTTGTTTTGCATTTTTTCCCATTCCTGAAACTGTCATTTAAGAAATTTGATAGTTTTGCTTTATATGTTGTTTTTTCTATTACATATTGCAAGATGTCACTACCTGACCCTGGATCAGAATCTACTTCTGGAAAGACGCTGCCTGATGTCGGTTCTACCAAAGCTAAGTGCATTTGTTGTAAACTTTTGGTAACTGTTCCTCCGGCTGTAGTTTGTGTTAGTTGTCATGATAAAATATCAAACGCAGATAATATTTCCATTAGTAATAATCCATTACCTGTTGTTCCTTCAACATCTAATGTTCAGGATGTTCCTGTAAATGTAAGAGAATTTGTTTCTAATTCTATTCGGAAGGCTCTGTCTGTTATTCCTCCTTCCAGTAAACGTAAAAAGTCTTTTAAAACTTCTCATATTTCAGATGAATTTTTAAATGACCGCCATCATTCTGACTTATCTATTTCTGATAAGGATCTATCTGGTTCAGAAGATTCTGCCTCAGATATTGACACTGATAAATCTTCATATTTGTTTAAGATGGAGTTTATTTGTTCTTTACTTAAAGAAGTGTTGATTGTATTAGATATGGAGGAGTCTAGTCCTCTTGATATTAAAACTAATAAGCGTTTAAATTCAGTTTTTAAACCTCATGTAGTTTTTCCAGTTCCTGATGCTATTTCAGAAGTAATTTCTAGGGAATGGAATAGTCTGGGTACTTCATTTACTCCTTCACCAAGGTTTTAGAAATTGTACCCTTTGCCATCTGATAGATTAGAGTTTTGGGAAAAAATCCCCAAAGTTGATGGGGCTATCTCTACTCTTGCTAAACGTATTACTATTCCTACGGCAGATAGTACTTCTTTTAAGGATCCTTTAGATGGGAAGCTTGAATCCTTTCTAAGGAGAGCTTATTTATGTTCAGGTAATCTTCTTAGACCTGCTATTTCTTTGGCTGATGTTGCTGCAGCTTCCACTTTCTGGTTGGAGGCTTTAGCGCAACAAGTGTCAGACCATAATGCTTATAGCATTGTTAAACTTCTTCAACATGCTAATAACTTTGTTTGTGATGCCATTTTTTATATCATTAGAATTGATGTCAGGTATATGTCTTTAGCTATTTTAGCTAGAAGAGCTTTATGGCTTAAATCTTGGAATACAGATTTACAGACGTTGCTTTCTCTTTCTTTCCAAAGGTAATAAATTATTTGGTTCACAGTTGGATTCAATAATTTCAACTGTTACTCAGGGGAAGGGAGCCTTTTTGCCTCAGGACAAAAAATCTAAAGGTAAATATAGGGCTGCTAATCGTTTTCGTTCCTTTCATCAGAATATGGAACCAGAAGCCTGACCCTTCCCCTAAAGGAACAGTTTCCGTTTGGAAACCTTCTCCAGTCTGGAATAAATCTAAACCTTTTAGAAAGTAAAGACCAGCATGAAGGTTCGGCCCTCATTCCAGCACAGCTGGTAGGGGGCAGGTTACGATTTTTCAAAGATGTTTGGATCAATTCGATTCACAGTCTTTGGATTCAGAACATTGTTTCACAAGGGTACAGAATAAGTTTCAAGGTAAGGCTGCCTGTGAGAAGATTTTTTCTCACGCATTCCAGTAAACCCAGTAAAGGATCAGGCGTTTCTGAAATGTGTTTCAGACCTAGAGTCGGCTGGGGTAATTGTGCCAGTTCCAGTTCTGGAACGGTGTTGGGGGTTTTACTCAAATCTGTTCATTGTACCAAAGAAGGAGAATTCCTTCAGACCAGTTCAGGATCTAAAAATATTGAATCGTTATGTAAGGATACCAACATTCAAAATGCTGACTATAAGGACTATTTTGCCTTTTGTTCAGCAAGGGCATTATATGTCTACAATAGACTTACAGGATGCATATCTTCATATTCCAATTCATCCATATCACTTTCAGTTCCTGAGATTCTCTTTTCTAGACAAGAATTACCAGTTTGTTGCTCTTCCGTTTGGCCTAGCAATAGCTCAAAGGATCTTTTCAAAGGTTCTCGGTGCCCTTCTCTCTGTAATCAGAGAACAGGGTATTGCGGTATTTCCTTATTTGGACGATATCTTGGTACTTGCTCAGTCTTTACATTCTGCAGAATCTCATACTCATCAACTTGTGGTGTTTCTTCAAAGACATGTTTGGAGGATCAATTTACCAAAGAGTTCCTTGATTCCTCAGACAAGTTTAACCTTTTTGGGTTTCCAAATAGATTCAGTGTCCATGACTTTGTCTCTAACAGAAAAAAGACGTCTGAAATTGGTTTCAGCTTGTCGAAACCTTCAGTCTCAATCGTTCCCTTCGGTAGCTTTGTGCATGGAAATTCTAGGTCTCATGACTGCTGCATTGGACGCGATCCCTTTTGCTCGTTTTCACATGAGACCTCTTCAGCTTTGTATGCTGAACCAATGGTGCAGGGATTATACAAATATATCACAATTAATATCCTTAAATCCCAATGTTCGATCTTCTCTGACTTGGTGGTTGGATCACCATCGTTTAATTCAAGGGGCCTCTTTTGTTCGTCCAACCTGGACTGTGATCTCAACAGATGCAAGTCTTTCAGGTTGGGGAGCTGTATGGGGATCTCTGACAGCGCAGGGGGTTTGGGAATCTCAGGAGGTGAGATTACCAATCAACATTTTGGAACTCTGTGCGATTTTCAGAGCTCTAAAGTTCTGGTCTCTTCTGAAGAGAGAATCGTTTATTTGTTTTCAGACAGACAATGTCACAACCGTTGCATATGTCAGTCCTCGGGCTATGAATTAAGTATCTTGGATACTTGTATGGGTGGAATCCAACTCCTGTCTAATCTCTGCGGTTCACATCCCAGGTATAGACAGTTGGGAAGCGGATTATCTCAGTCGCCAGACGCTACATCCGGGCGAATGGTCTCTTCACTCAGAGGTATTTCTTCAGATTGTTCAAATCTGGGGACTACCAGAAATATATCTGATGGCCTCTCATCTAAACAAGAAACTTCCCAGGTATCTGTCCGGGTCCAGGGATCATCAGGCGGAAGCAGTGGACGCGTTGTCGTTTCTTTGGAATTATCAACCTGCTTATATCTTTCCGCCTCTAGTTCTTCTACCAAAGTGATTTCCAGAATCCTAATGGAGCGTTCTTTTGTACTGCTGGTGGCTCCAGCATGGCCACACAGGTTTTGGTATGCGGATCTCATTCGGATGGCCAGTTGCCAACCTTGGACACTTCCGTTAAGGCCAGACCTATCTCAAGGCCCATTTTTACATCAGGATCTCAAATCATTAAATTTGAAGGTATGGAGATTGAACGCTTGATACTTAGTCATAGAGGTAGTGATTAATACTATGTTACAGGCTCGTAAATCTGTATCTAGGAAGATTTATTACCGAGTCTGGAAGACTTACATTTCATGGTGTTCTTCTCATAAATTCTCTAGGCATTCTTTTAGAATTCCTTGAATTTTACTGTTTCTTCAGGATGGTTTGGATAAGGGTTTGTCTGCAAGTTCCTTGAAAGGACAAATCTTCTCTTTCTGTTCTTTTTCACAGAAAGATTGCTAAGCATCCTGATATTCATTGTTTTGTACAGGCTTTGGTTCGTATCAAGCCTGTCATTAAGTCAATCTCTCCTCCTTGGAGTCTTAATTTGGTTCTGAGGGCTTTACAGGCTCCTCCGTTTGAACCTATGCATTCTCTGGATATTAAATTACTTTCTTGGAAAGTTTTGTTCCTTTTGGCCATCTCTTCTGCTAGAAGAGTTTCTGAGTTATCTGCTCTTTCTTGTGAATCTCCTTTTCTGATTTTTCTTTTTTTTTTTTTTTTTTTTTTTTTTTTTTTTATATTATTTTTTTTTAGGTATAATGCATAAATTAACAGTTCGAGTAATAATTCGCAAGACATGTAAGTACAGAAAAGGATCACATTAACACTGGGAAAAGAATATAAAGTAAAAAAACAAACAAAAAAAAAACATTGATATACTCATTTTCACCAGATGTAGTCATGCCAAGCAGGGGAAACAAGTAGTGTCTAAATATACGAAAAGAGATAAGAATATTCAACCTCATGTTTTCTATTATACAGTATCCCCATTAGAGTATGTTAACTTAAAGACATAACGTATGCCCCTAGAGAAAAATAAAGGCCACTCTTGGACCTCCTGAAATATAACTATGTCATAGCAGGGGGCCTTGGGGGAAAGGAGAAAAAGAAAAAAGGGGCCACTTATGGACCCAGGATGTAATTGAAAAAGATAGGTGATCTACACTTACATATAGTGAGTTACTCTTATAAAGGAGTAGCACCTGGAAATATATTAGTGAGTTACTGAGAGTAATATATGGAGATTAACGATATATGGAAATTAATTATATGAGTTAGTGTACTTTCATTAAAATATATACGCTAAACAAAGGCAGGGGGATGTTAATAGAGACAGCCATTCAGCAGCAACCTTAGCAGTCTGAGGAACATTTGAACAATATAGATATAGGGGGAAACACATGAGCAGAAGGGCAATGCATTTAGCAGTCTGAGGAATATTTGAACAGGCTAGATAAAAAGGGGGAACACATGGGTAGAAGGGCAATATATTTATAGCTGGGGCTTTAGACCTGTGTTAAGCGCTATGCAAACTGAGAACACTAGTGACATAGCATACGCTAGCATGCTGACAAACAAGGGCACGCTATCCCAGAATCCTTACTTTTACCCCAAGGAAGGGAAAGAGTTAATAAACAAATATTGGAAATACTCTAGATCTACTGCGTGTCAGAGTAATAGCCTCCACTACAATAATTTAGCATTATACTGGCCGTTAAGGCTGAAAGGCCAATCAGTCTGAGGAAGGCATGGGAAGAGGTAATAAACATTTATGGTGCCTCCATGCTAAAGAATATACACTCCTTTTACTGAATGTCAGAGTAATAGCCTCAATATACTGGCCGTGAGGTCTTAGAGGTCAATCATACCCAAACGCAAATGTCCGTCTGGGAGCCCCCAGGATGGCGGTCCATAGCCCCGTAGAAGAATGTTTTTTCTCTTTTCCTCCATGTGCACCCGGTGGCAGAGTATGCAAGTTACTACGTTGGGTCGTGTCTGGATGCCCCCAGGGTCAAAAGTCCTGCTGAAGAGAGGAGAGCATATGCGGATCAACGGCTGGCAGAGAGATCCTAGAGAGATGCCCCATACTGATGATTGAACACTCGGTCTCGCTTTTTCCACAGATAGGCAGTGATATGCACCGGAAGATTTCACCGTTGTGGCCCAAGTCTCCTCAGTAATATTGTCCCAGTAGGCAGGTTGCGTCTCAGATTTCTTCAGTTCCCCCACTGTCATTTTCCGATCACGGTGCTCCCGACATAACTCGCTGATATCTCTAGTGCAGCAGGAGAGGTGAGTCGTGTCTGGGGATGGGGGTATAACATTCACTGCCACGCTGACTGTTCTTGCCGTAGCGGTCTGCTGTTGCCTGGAGGCTTGTGGTTGTATCCCGGTCACGACCGGGACGCCAGCTGGATCTTCGACCACTGCTGTAGAAGGATTAATAGGTGGGCTCAAATATGATTCTGCCTTTGCCAAAGCTTGAATTTGAGGTACTGGGTTTGAGAAGCTATGGCTAGGCCCTTGATAACCAGTAACTTCTTCCGTTTTCTCTGCAAGGTCTCTTGGTTTTGTGCAGCTGCGGCCAGCTTGTCTAGCTAACACACGGAGGCTGTCCCATTCAGTTGCCAAAGTCTGCTGTATCCTCATATGGTGATCTAGCAGTAGCCTTGTTATGGCTGAGAGCATTGTTTCGGCGCCAGACGCCATCTTTAGCTGATATGTGCTGGTAAGGAAGGCTCTTAGTTCTCCTGCTATATAGTCTCAATAATAGTGATGGTAAGACATAAACATAAGTAAGGTTGATATCAAAAATAAATATTTTGTCCAGTGTCTGTGCACTGCTTACCCGGCCTATTTTACTACCGGGGGGGTGTTGAGAACCTCTCTGTGAAGAGCTTGCCTTAGGCCTCAACGCTCCGGATTGGTGCGCAACGGTGGTATTCTCAAGGGAAATACTTATTTCACTTTATCTTGATCTGTAGAATCCGTATATAAAGATAATATAACTAGATGGTCATTTAATTCACTGATAACAGGCAGATTAACAGTGATCCACACGGAGCTCCCAATATTGCTACCATTCAAGGTGCTGCCCAGAGACACGCCCCCCTTTTCTGATTTTTCATCAGGATAAGGCGGTGTTGCGGACTTAATTTAAATTTTTACCTAAAGTTGTGTATTCTAACAACATTAGTAGATAAATTGTTGTCCCTTCATTGTGTCCTAATCCTAAGAATTCTCTGGAGAGATCTTTACATTCTTTGGATGTAGTAAAAGCTTTGAAATATTATGTTGAAGCTACTAAAGGTTTCAGAAAGACTTCTAGTCTGTTATCTTTTCTGGTTCCAGGAAAGGTCAGAAGGCTTCTGCCATTTCTTTGGCGTCTTGATTAAAGTCTTTGATTCCTCATGCTTATGTAGAGTCGGGTAAGTCCCCGCCTCAAAGGATTACGGCTCATTCTACTAGGTCAATTTCTACTTCCTGGGCTTTTAGGAATGAAGCTTCTGTTGATCAGATTTGCAAAGCAGCAACTTGGTCTTCTTTGCATACTTATACTAAATTCTACCATTTTGATGTTTTTTCTTCTTCAGAAGCAGTTTTTGGTAGAAAAGTACTTCAGGCAGCTGTTTCAGTTTGATTCTTCTGCTTATTATTTTCAATTTTTTTGATTTGGGTTGTGGATTATTTTTTCAGCGGAATCGGCTATCTTTATTTTATCCCTCCCTCTCTAGTGACTCTTGCGTGGAAGTTCCACATCTTGGATATCTGCTATCCCATACGTCACTAGCTCATGGACTCTTGCTAATTACATGAAAGAAAACATAATTTATGTAAGAACTTACCTGATAAATTCATTTCTTTCATATTAGCAATATTCCATGAGGCCCACCCTTTTTGTGGTGGTTATGATTTTTTTTTATAAAGCACAATTATTCCAATTCCTTATTTTTGATGCTTTCACTCCTTTCTTATCACCCCATTTCTTGGCTATTCGTTAAACTGAATTGTGGGTGTGGTGAGGGGTGTATTTATAGGCATTTTGATGTTTGGGAAACTTTGCCCCTCCTGGTAGGAATGTATATCCCATACGTCACTAGCTCATGGACTCTTGCTAATATGAAAGAAATGAATTTATCACGTAAGTTCTTACATAAATTATGTTTTTCCTATGCTTGGAAAACGCAAGAGGACAATTAGACATTCAGATAGTAAGTAAGGTTTCTGTTCCACCTACTGTTACGCAGGTTGCCCTCCCTCATAAGTCTGATGAGAAGGATACGTCGGTAGCCTCTGAGGGTGAAATCTCAGATTCGGACAGTATTATTCCTTCATCTGATACTGAAGACGTAAACTTCAGATTTAAAGGGACATGAAACCCAAAATTTGTCTTTCATGATTCAGATAGAGAATACAATTTAAAACAACTTGTTTCATTCTCTTGATATCCTTTGTTAAAAATAGGCTTAGTAGTTTTTTATTGGTGGCTGCACAAAGATGCCTCATGTGATTGACTGACCCTTGTGCATTGCTATTTCTTCAATAAATGATATCTAAAGAATGAAGCAAAATAGATAATGGAAGTAAATTGGAATGTTGTTTCAAATTGTATTCTCTATCTGAATCATGGAAGAAAATATTTGGGTTTCATGTCCCTTTAAGCTTTAACACTTTTTTGTACTGTTAAAGGAGGTATTGGCTACTTTGGACGTCTCCGATACTTCTGTGGTTGTCAACCCTATATGAAGTCTAGTAAACGTAATAAATACTATGATGTTCCTTCCTCTGTGGAAGTTTTTCCTGTCCCAGAACGTGTGACGTAGATTATTTCACAGGAATGGGAGAAGCCAAGGATTCCTTTCTCCCAGTCTCCTGTATTTAAAAAGATGTTTCCTGTTGCTGACTCCATTAAAGATTCTTGGCGCACGGTGCCTGAAGCAGAAGGTGCTATTTCTACTCTGGCTAAGAGAACTACGATCCCTATAGAGGATAGATACTCCTTTAAGAATCCCATGGACAAAAAGCTGGAAGCTTTTTTTGAAGATGTATGTTCATCAAGGTCTTTAATGGCAACCTGCCGTTTGTATTGCCACAGTAGCAAGTGCGGCATCTTTTTGATGCAACGCCTTGTCTGAATCAATTTTAGCAGAGACTCCGTTGGAGTAGATCCAAGATAGGATTAAGGCTCTCAAACTTGCCAATTCCTTTATTTCTGATGCTAACATGCAAGTTATTAGACTGGTAGCCAAGATGTCTGGCTTCACTGTCCGCAGGGCATTGTGGCTAAAATCTTGGTCAGCTGATGTTACCTCCAAGTCCAAGCTTCTGGCGCTTTCTTACAAGGGTAAGACCTTGTTCGGACCTGGTCTGGCAGAAATAATTTCTGATATTACGGGTGGAAAAGGGTCTTTTCTTCTTAAATGGAAAGAGTCCACAGCTGCATTCATTACTTTTGGGAAATAAGAACCTGGCCACCAGGAGAAGGCAAAAACACCCCAGCCAAAGGCTTAAATACTCCTCCCCTTATCCCCCAGTTATTCTTTGCCTTTCGTCCCAGGAGGTTGGCCGAGAAGTGTCAGAATTTTTCATTTTTGTTTTTTTGTCTCTTATGGAGGGTAGTACTCTTCGGCATGGGACAGGAGTTTTAAGTAGTCCTGTCAGTCTCTCAGTGAGAGCTTGGATGAAAGTTAGAGTCTGGAAATGCAGGGAGAGTTTTTCTGCGAAACCATCCCGACTCAGATTAACAGCTCCTCAAGCAATCGGCGTTGTCTAACTTTGCTCCCCTGCCTGCTTTCTTCTCTCATGTCCATGGCGGAGGCGATGCTACTATCTGTCAAACTTGAAAGGCTGTGTTCCTATTCCACGGCGTAGATTCCTGTAAGATTGTTTCATTTTACTTTATACATCAATGTACTATAATGTGAATGTTTTCCCGAGAGGCTACCACCTTGCGGGTCTAACTTATAAGGGTCTCAGTGAGTCTCTTGTAGTATCTTGGAATCGAGGGTTAATATCTCCTGAGGGGGTTTATAATCATCTTTGTTATGTGATTCAACCTGCTTATCTGTGATGTTTATGGGCTCGTGGTTTGGAACATTGAGGCCTTAGGAAGTGAAGCGGCCTTTTGGTTGGGCAAGCTTTTTTGTACTGTACCTTGTGTTCAGGCTTGGTTACGTTCCGTTTTCCATTTCCGCAATCCCAACCATGTGGTGAAGGAAATTTTCTAGCCGCAGGGGTCTGGTCATAGAAGGTGGTGAGTGCCCCAGCCATTGGGGGTGTCGGGTGCCGTTTTTGTTTTTACTACTTAGTCCATATTTATATATCCTCTATCCAGTCATGGAGGATTCTGATGCAGAGACTGTGCTCTTTTCAGATTCAGTTACAGAGGATTCTGATACTGAGACTATTTTGATTTCAGATTATGTGTCCGGCGACGAATCAGGATTGGCCTTGTTGACACATGTCAACCAGTTTTGTTCCGTATGCCATTTCAGAGTGCCTGGCTCCTCGGGCTCGGGAATCAAGGGACTGTTGAGCCATCCGCCTCTGGGGGTCCTGTCCTCCGAGAGGAGAGTTCTCTACCAATTCATACTTCTACACATGTGGGTAACCCAGTTTCTGGTTCCTCCATGCAGGTTGGCGTGTCGCAAACACCCCCCCCACCCCACCCCCCCGGACGTTGCAGCACGTTTTCGCTTCCACATAATGTTGGTGATTGTTCGTCTGCAGAGTCCAGATGTTTATTTGAGAATGTGCTTGTGCCCTATTGTCCCACGCCTTCCATCCTTGTGGAGGGCCTCTATAGTTCCCTGCAGGTGTAACTGCCCCTGAGTGTTATGCCTTTCATTACAGGATTGCACACCTTCGCGTATTGCTCAGACATGTTTTTCAGTTATTGAATGACCCTATCGTTACCAGATACGGGGATTGTCAGTCTGCTAATTCAAATGGTGCACCTCATTAGACATGTGGGGATGAAGTAATCTCCTGATTGTCATTTGTTTGAGATGTTTCCCAGTTTTTGAAAGATAGGGCTCTGTTTGGCTGGTCCTGCGAGTAGGCCTGTGTCTTTTTGGGCGTTAACCTCCGGGTTGCCTTATATTTTATTTCTATCCGATGAGATGTCTTTTACTTGTTTTTTTTTTTTCCTTTAGGAACCTTCTGGGATTGATACTCTTTATTACTTCTTCGGAAGTGGTTTTGGACATGTTAGTCCTATGTTAAAAATGTATTTTTTCTGTTTTTTTCCCCTATAAGGGAGAATTTATGCAGCTTGCCGGTTAGGACCCTAGGTGCAGGCTGGTCATGTCGGGTTCGTTCGGTCTTGCAGCTGTTCAGACACGTGGCGCTGCTCTGCTCGGCTGGTTCGGTAGAAGCGCCGAGTGCTCAGGTTATCATTGTTTTTCATGTTCAACTAAGCATTCAAGAGGACCTATGGGTCCGTGAGGCGGGAAAGATTGTTTCAGTCCTTATAGCCTTCAGTCATAGATGTCCGGGCCAGGAGGGGAGTTTTCCGCTGCGTCAATCTGACATCTGATTTCGTCAGAACCTAGAGTTTTCCTCCCCTATGTGGTGGAGGGCTTAATGCCCCTTACTGCAGTTGAGCGGTTTGTCCTTCATTTTTAGGCCTCTGGATTTGTCCTTTTGGGCTTGATCCAACAGCTTGTACAAGATAGCTGTCTAGCATGCGGAAGGTTTTCAGTTTAAAACCAGTTGCAGCTCTTGACAGCTTGCAGGTGTACGCGTAAGCTGTTTATAGTGTATCTAGATGCAGCTCTCTTACTCTGACATGTACTGTCTGAGTTATAAGAGACCTTTGGGTCTTCTTCCTTTTTCCCTGGGTGAGTTCGATTTCCTTTTAGGGATCTGTGTTTCCGAGTGATGGTTGTTCCCTGTGGGGACTTTGTTTAGCTCAGGTTTTTCCGGAGCTGGGTAGGCTTAGTCCCTTTCTCTTCCTTGTGTCCTCTGCTTGTGCGGAGGTGATAGGGAGAATAGTCCTGCTAGTAGGATTTTTTTTACCTCAAGGTATCCATTGGTTGTCCTGCGGCTCTGAGAAGTATCTTCATACGACTTCTAGCCGATCTACTTGGAGCGTTGGACTTTAGCTAGGGGTGGTTCTTTCCTTTGGTCGGGGCTTTTGAGTTCTTCTCGCTATCCGGATTTTCTGGATATGCATCCATATCCCTAGTGTCTGGCTTTTTGGCCAGTTGGGGTGTTTAGTTCTAGGGTAGGGTTTGCCTGGACCTGTTTTTCTCCCTGCGACTTCCGGTTGCTGAAGCTTCGCTTGGCCTTTTTTCTGACCCAGTCTTGGTTGGTTTTGGAAACTTAGATCTCAGGGCTGGTCGGGGTGTTCCACGGTTTGGAACTTGGGCTATGTCCTTGCTCCATCTACCTAACCTGGTCATCGTTGGCCAGGTTTTCGGAGTATTTTTTACTCTTTGCCATAGAGTAGCCCATGTTATCTGGTGGTTAGCTGTGTTGCTTGCGCCTCAAGGGTTGTTGGTTCATACCCAGCTGCTGGCGCTGGATGTCAAATTTCTGGTGCCCCTTAGGGTGGCATTCCCCTGGTCAGCTTACCAGTGTTCCCGTGGATTCCCTGCTCTGCAGGCGAATGGGTTGGCTGTGCCTCCGCTTGACAAAATACTTGTATGGGGGTCCTTTTCTAGGACATCTGTGTTGGTAATTTCTCTTCCCATTAGCCGGTGACTTTGGGCCTTGAGGACAATTGTTGCCCTTCCAGCATCATTCCTTTTTCTTTAGGAGATATTCTCCTCCCTATGGAGATAGAGTCCTTGGTTTTTGGCTTCTCCTGAATGGGAGGCGGAAAGGTGGGATTGGTTCCCCCTGGGGTCTTGCTGGCTCCTAGTCAGACCTGTTGGGCCTTTATTTTGATATATCCTTAGGTCTATGGCCTTGTTGTCTGTTTTCAGAGTTGGGTTGTACTTGTACTCTGCGGGGATGGCTGTGCTATCCTTACACTCGTTCCTGTAACTGTTTTGGGATTCTTTCGTTTCCCTGTCTTGGTTCCCTGAGGCTGGGTTGGTCCAGCTGGGTGTGGGTCTGCAGGTCAGGATGGCCGAGCTGTCTAAGGCGCTGCGTTCAGGTCGCAGTCTCCTCTTGATTTGTGAGCTTTGTTGAGTCTATCCTGTTAGCTCAGTCTGCTAGGGTATATATATTTTCCTTTCAACTTGCTCAATTGATTTCAGAAGAGGGTTTACTCTCCCATTTAGGTTTTGAGGGTATACTCTCCTTCTCGGGGGGCCTCGATGACGTTTGGTGTTCCCCTTTTTAGATACCTGTGTGTGGGTCCGACGACTTCGGTTGCCTGGAGCGTGCCCTCTGTCTGGGGGTTGCTTTTGTGGTCTGTTTCTTGCTTGAAGCCTCTTCTTCCTTGCAAGTAGCCTCTGTGTTGTCCTGTTATGGACTCTGTGTTCTCAAACTTGGGATTTTTCACCTGGGTGTAATACACTTTTTTTCATGGTCGAATGCTTTGGTATTCTATGATCATACACTGGGAGCACTTTGCCTTTTCACTTGCGTTTCGTGCATGCAGGATGTTGGAGAGACATCTGTTCTGTCTCTGTGCCCGGTCTTATCCCGGGTTTCGCTTGGTATAGGTGTGGCTTCCTTTCCCTGTTTGGGCCCCTTTGGGTCTCTGTAAGCTGGGCTCACTCTTGGAGTTGTTCTTTTTTGTATTAGTGGACCTTTCAGTTTCCTTGGTTCTCCTTTGCCTTGTCCCCTTGGGGGTTTCGGCTGGTGTCTACTTCATTTGTGGAGGGTGAGCGGTGGGGGACCGTCTGTTGGACGGTGTCTCCTGGAGGACTGTTGGCTCAGTCGAGTTCGTTTGCGGTATCTAGTTTGGCTTCTGGACTAACTGCGAGTCAGTGTCATTGGGGCTTTTCCTCTTAGTTTTCTCGGGTTCGGACAAAGCGGGTTTTTTTTATTGGGTAGAGGTTCAGGCCTGGTGCCCTCAGTATGGGCCGCCTATTGTACCCTCCTGTCTTGGCATTCAGGGTCCTTTTTCCCCCAAAAGTAATGAATGCAGCTGTGGACTCTTTCCATTTAAGAAGAAAAACATAAATTATGCTTACCTGATAATTTCCTTTTCTTCTTATGGAAAGAGTCCACAGCTCCCCGCCCTTAATTTTATGTGGGGTGTTCTTATTATTCTTCTGGCATCTTTCACCCTGATATTTCTTCTACTATTCCTTGTTCCTCGACAGAAACACTGGGGGATGAGGGGAGTGGAAGGAGTATTTAAGCCTTTGGCTGGGGTATCTTTGCCTCTTCCTGGTGGCCAGGTTCTTATTTCCCAAAAGTATTGAATGCAGCTGTGGACTATATCCATCAGAAGAAAAGGAAATTATCCGGTAAGCATGATTTGTTTTTCTACCGCAAGACAAGAAGAACCGACTCAAAAGGCGTCAAAGTAATTTTTGTTCCTTTTCGTTACTTCAAAAGTGTTTCTCTCCCTCTTTCAAGCACGAGCAATCCAAGTCTTCTTGAAAACTCAATCAGTCTTAGAATAAGGGGAAGCAATCATAGAAACCCTCAGCTGAGTCTAAGTCAGCATGAAGGGTCGGCCCCCGGTCCGGGATCGGATCAAGTGGGGGGCAGACTTTCCCTGTTTTTTCAAGCATGGAGATGAGATGTCCCAGATCCTTGAGCTGTGGACATAGTATCTCAGGGCTACAAAATAGAATTCAAACTTTCCCTCCCAGGGGCAGATTCCACCTCTCAAGATTATCTGCAGTCAAGGTAAAAAGAGGCATTCTTGAACTGCGTTAAGGACCTTTCCTCCCTGGGAGTGATAGTTCCTATTCCAGTAAGGGAACAGGGTATAGGATTCTATTCAAATCTGTTCGTGGTTCCCAGAAAGAGGGAACTTTTCGACCCATTTTAGACCTAAAGTGCCTCAACAAGTTTCTCATGGAACCGTCCTTCAAAATGGAAACAATTCGTTCCATTCTTCCTGGTCCAAAAGGGTCAGTTCATGAAGACTATAGACCTGAATGACGTTTATCTTCATGTTCCCATCCACAGGGATCATCACAAATTAATGAGATTCGCCTTTCTAGACAAACCCTTTCAGTTTGTGGCTCTTCCGTTAGGCCTTGCCACTGCCTCTCTGTCTCTGGGAATTGCAGTAGCGCCATAGCTGGACTACATATTGGTTCAGGCGGCAAATTTTCAACAAGCAAACTTTCAATCAGAGATCTTGTTGTCTTTTTTCTACGTTCCCACAGTTGGAAAGTGAATCTGGAAAAAAGTTCCCTTGTTCCAACTACAATGGTGGTTTTCTTAGGGACCATAATAGATTCCCTATCTATGAAAAAATTTCTGACGGAGGTCCAAAATTCTCTCTTCAGTCTACTGTTCGGCCATCAGTGGCTCAATGTACGGAGGTAATTGGTCTGATGGTCGCTTCTATGGACATCATTCTCTTTGCTCGATTCCATTTGAGTGCTCTGCAATTATGCATGCTCAGATAATGGAACGGAGACCATTTGGATCTGTCTCAGAGGATAGACCTAGACCAGTCGACAAGAGACTCTCCCGTGGTGGCGTTCTCAGGACCATCTATCTCAGGGCACATGCTTCAGGAGATCTTCCTGGGTGGGGACGGATGGATGCCACGGACACTGGCCTGCAAGGCTGGGGAGCAGTCTGGGACTCGTTTATGGCGCAGGGACTATGGACTCGGGAGGAGTCTGCTCTCACCATAAACATCTTGGAGTTGAGAGCGATTCACAATGCTCTTATGGCTTGGCCTCAATTGTCTTTAGCCCGGTTTGTCAGGTTTCAGTCTGACAATATCACCTCAGTGGCTTACATCAACCACCAGGGAGGAACTCTGAGTTCCTTGGCCATGAAGGAGGTGGCACGGATTATTCAGTGGGCGGAAGCTCACAATTGTTGTCTGCCATCCACATTCCTGGAGTGGACAACTGGGAAGCGGATTTCCTGAGCAGACAGACATTTCATCCTGGGGAGTGGGCTCTCCATTTGGATGTGTTCTCCAGGTTAACCCTCAAATGGGGGGTACTGGAGTTGGCAGAACGCTAAGCTTCCAAGGTACGGCTCAAGGTTAAGAGATCCTCAGGCCACTCTGATAGATGCTCTGGCGTTTCCTTGGGATTTCGGTCTAGCATACCCGTTTCCTCAGTTTGTGCTCCTTCCACGAGTTATTGCTCGTATCAAACAAGAGAGAGCATCTGTAATTGTAATAGCTGCTGCATGGCTTTTGCAGGATCTGGTATGCAGACCTAGTGAAGATGTCACCTTGGCCGCCTTGGAGGTTGCCTCTGAGGAAGGACCTTCTAATTTAGGGTCCATTCCTCCATTCAAATCTTGTTTCTCTGAAGCTGACTGCTTGGACATTGAACACTTAGTTCTGTCTAAGCGTGGATTTTCTGAGTCGGTCATTGAGGCCATGATCCAGGCTCGCAAGCCTGTTACTTGAAAAATTTACTATAAGGTATGGCGTAAATACCTTGTATTGGTGTGAATCTAAGGGCTACTCTTGGAGTAGGGTCAGGATTCCTAGAATTTCGTCTTTTCTCCAGGAAGGTCTGGAGAAAGGGGTGTCAGTTAGTTCTCTGAAAGGTCAGATTTCTGCATTATCTATTTGTTACACAAGTGTCTGGCGGATGTGCCAGATGTTCAATCTTTTTGTCAGGCTGTGGTCAGAATCAGGCCTGTGTTTAAACCTGTTGCTCCTCCTTGGTGCCCTAATCTTGCTCTTAAAGTTTCGCAGCAGGCTCTGTTTGAACCAATGCATTCCATAGATATTAAGTTGATATCCTGGAATGTTTTGTTTCTTATTGCTATCTCTTCTGCTTGGAGAGTTTTGGAAATCTCAGCTTTGCATTGTGATTCGCCTTACCTTATCTTTCATGCAGATAAGGCGGTTCTTCGTACTAAATTGGGGTTTCTTCCTAAAGTGGTTTCAGATAGAAATATTAATCAGGAAATTGTTGTTCCTTCTCTCTGTTCCAATCCTCCTTCTCATAAAGAACGTCTGTTGCACAGCTTGGATGTTTTGTGTGCTCTAAAATTCTTCCTACAGGCGACTAAGGATTTTCGCCAGTCTTCTGCCTTGTTTGTCAGGAAAGCGTAATGGTCAGAAGGCTATTAATACTTCTCTTTCCCTCTGGTTGAGAAGTATAATTCGTTTTGCTTATGAGACTGCTGGACAGCAGCCTCCTGAGAGAATTACAGCTCATTCCACTAGGGCTGTCTCCTTTTCTTGGGCTTTCAAAAATGAAGCTTCTGTGGAACAGATTTGCAAGGCTGCAACTTGGTCCTCTCTGCATGCATTTTCCAAATTTGATTCTTTTGCCTCGGCTGGGACTTCTTTCTCCAACATAGGTGTGTCCGGTCCACGGCGTCATCCTTACTTGTGGGATATTCTCTTCCCCAACAGGAAATGGCAAAGAGCCCAGCAAAGCTGGTCATATGATCCCTCCTAGGCTCCGCCTACCCCAGTCATTCTCTTTGCCGTTGCACAGGCAACATCTCCACGGAGATGGCTAATTGTTTTTTGGTGTTTAAATGTAGTTTTTATTCTTCAATCAAGTGTTTGTTATTTTAAAATAGTGCTGGTATGTACTATTTACTCTGAAACAGAAAAGAGAAGAAGATTTCTGTTTGTGAGAGGAAGATGATTTTAGCAAACGTTACTAAAATCGATTGCTGTTTCCACACAGGACTGTTGAGATGAAGTAACTTCAGTTGGGGGAAGCAGTTGGCAGACTTTTCTGCCTGAGGTATGATGGCCACATTTCTAACACGACTTGGTAATGCTGGAAGGCTGTCATTTTCCCTATGGGGACCGGTAAGCCATTTTCTTAGATTAGGTATAAGAATAAAGGCTTTATAAGGGCTTAAAAAACTGGTAGACATTTTTCTGGGCTAAAACGATTACTTGCTAAGCATATTTGACAGATTATAGCGCTTTATAGTTATTATAATCTTGGGGATTGTTGTTAAAAAACGGCAGGCACTGTATGGACACCTTTTTCAGATGGGGGCCTTCTCTAGTCATAGGCAGAGCCTCATTTTCGCGCCACTAATGCGCAGTTGTTTTTGGAAGGCAAGGCATGCAGATGCATGTGTGAGGAGCTAAGATCCACTGAAAAAGCTTATAGAAGGCGTCATTTGGTATCGTATTCCCCTCTGGGCTTGGTTGGGTCTCAGCAAAGCAGATTCCTGGGACTGTATAGGGGTTAAATGTAAAAACGGCTCCGGTTCCGTTATTTTAAGGGTTAAAGCTTTCAGATTTGGTGTGCAATACTTTTAAGGCTTTAAGACACTGTGGTGAAATTTTGGTGAATTTTGAACAATTGCTTCATACTTTTTCGCATATTCAGTAATAAAGTGTGTTCTGTTTAAAATTTAAAGTGACAGTAACGGTTTTATTTTAAAACGTTTTTTGTGCTCTGTTGACAAGTTTAAGCCTGTTTAACATGTCTGAACCATCAGATAAACGATGTTCTATATGTATGAAAGCCAATGTGTCTCCCCATTTAAATATATGTGATAATTGTGACATGGTGTCCAAACAAAGTAGGGACAATGATGCCACAAATAATAATAGTGCCCAAGATGATTCTTCAGATGAGGGGAGTAAGCATGGTACTGCATCACCCCCTTCTGTGTCTACACCAGTTTTGCCCACACAAGAGGCCCCTAGTACATCTAGTGCGCCAATACTTATTACTATGCAACAATTAACGGCTGTTATGGATAATTCTATTGCAAATATTTTATCTAAAATGCCTACTTATCAAAGAAAGCGCGATTGCTCTGTTTTAAACACTGAAGAGCAAGAGGACGCTGATGATAACGCTTCTGACATACCCTCACACCAATCTGAAGGGGCCAGGAGGGAGGTTTTGTCTGAGGGAGAAATTTCAGATTCAGGGAAAATTTCTCAACAAGCTGAACCTGATGTTGTGACATTTAAATTTAAATTAGAACATCTCCGCGCACTGCTTAAGGAGGTATTATCTACTCTGGATGATTGTGACAATTTGGTCATTCCAGAGAAATTATGTAAGATGGACAAGTTCCTAGAGGTTCCGGTGCCCCCCGATGTTTTTCCTATACCCAAGCGGGTGGCGGACATAGTAAACAAGGAATGGGAAAGGCCCGGCATACCTTTTGTGCCTCCTCCTATATTTAAGAAATTATTTCCTATAGTCGACCCCAGAAAGGACTTATGGCAGACAGTCCCTAAGGTCGAGGGGGCGGTCTCTACTCTAAACAAACGCACTACTATTCCCATAGAAGATAGTTGTGCTTTTAAAGATCCTATGGATAAAAAATTAGAGGGTTTGCTTAAAAGAATGTTTGTTCAGCAAGGTTACCTTCTTCAACCAATTTCATGCATTGTTCCTGTCACTACGGCAGCGTGTTTCTGGTTCGAAGAACTAGAAAAGTCGCTCAATAAAGAATCTTCGTATGAGGAGGTTATGGACAGAGTTCATGCACTTAAATTGGCTAACTCTTTTATTCTAGATGCCGCTTTGCAATTAGCGAGATTAGCGGCGAAAAATTCAGGGTTTGCTATCGTGGCGCGCAGAACGCTCTGGCTAAAGTCTTGGTCAGCGGATGTGTCTTCCAAGACAAAATTGCTTAACATCCCTTTCAAGGGCAAAACACTGTTTGGTCCTGATTTGAAAGAGATTATTTCAGACATCACCGGAGGAAAGGGCCACGCCCTTCCTCAGGATAGGTCTTTTAAGGCTAGAAATAAGCCTAATTTTCGTCCCTTTCGCAGAAACGGACCAGCCTCTACTTCTACATCCTCTAAGCAAGAGGGTAATACTTCTCAACCCAAACCAGCCTGGAGACCGATGCAAGGCTGGAACAAGGGTAAGCAGGCCAAGAAGCCTGCCACTGCTACCAAAACAGCATGAAGGGATGGCCCCCGATCCGGGACCGGATCTGGTGGGGGGCAGACTTTCTCTCTTTGCTCAGGCCTGGGCAAGAGATGTTCAGGATCCTTGGGCACTAGAAATAGTTTCTCAAGGTTATCTCCTGGAATTCAAGGAACTACCCCCAAGGGGAAGGTTCCACAGGTCTCAATTATCTTCAAACCAAATAAAAAGACAGGCATTCTTACATTGTGTAGAAGACCTGTTAAGGATGGGAGTAATTCATCCAGTTCCAATAAGAGAACAAGGGATGGGGTTTTACTCCAACCTGTTCATAGTTCCCAAAAAAGAGGGAACGTTCAGACCAATTCTAGATCTCAAGATCCTAAACAAATTTCTCAGGGTTCCATCATTCAAAATGGAAACCATTCGAACGATCCTTCCTACCATCCAGGAAGGTCAATTTATGTCCACGGTGGATTTAAAGGATGCGTACCTCCATATTCCTATCCACAAGGAACATCATCAGTTCCTAAGGTTCGCTTTTCTGGACAAGCATTACCAGTTTGTGAAAATTCTCGGAGCAGTGGCTAATCCGAAAGGAAGTGCCACAAAGGTACTAGGGTCCCTTCTAGCGGTTCTAAGACCAAGGGGCATTGCAGTAGTACCGTACTTGGACGACATCCTGATTCAAGCGTCTTCTCTGTCAAAAGCAAAGGCTCATACGGACATCGTCCTAGCCTTTCTCAGATCTCACGGATGGAAAGTAAACATAGAAAAAAGTTCTCTTTCCCCGTCAACAAGAGTTCCCTTCTTGGGAACTATAATAGACTCCTTAGAAATGAGAATTTTTCTGACAGAGGTCAGAAAATCAAAACTTCTAAGCTCTTGTCAAGTTCTTCATTCTGTTCTTCGTCCTTCCATAGCGCAGTGCATGGAAGTAATAGGATTGATGGTTGCAGCAATGGACATAGTTCCTTTTGCACGAATTCATCTAAGACCATTACAACTGTGCATGCTCAGACAGTGGAATGGGGATTATACAGACTTGTCTCCGACGATTCAAGTAGATCAAAGGACCAGAGATTCACTCCGTTGGTGGCTAATCCTGGACAACCTGTCACAGGGAATGAGCTTCCGCAGACCAGAGTGGGTCATTGTCACGACCGACGCCAGTCTGGTGGGCTGGGGCGCGGTCTGGGAACCCCTGAAAGCTCAGGGTCTATGGTCTCGGGAAGAATCTCTTCTCCCGATAAACATTCTGGAACTGAGAGCGATATTCAATGCTCTCAAAGCTTGGCCTCATCTAGCAAGGGCCAAATTCATAAGGTTTCAATCAGACAACATGACGACAGTTGCATGTATCAACCATCAGGGGGGAACAAGGAGTTCCCTGGCGATGGAGGAAGTGACCAAGATAATTCAATGGGCGGAGGATCACTCCTGCCACTTGTCTGCAATCCACATCCCAGGAGTGGAAAATTGGGAAGCGGATTTTCTGAGTCGTCAGACATTCCATCCGGGGGAGTGGGAACTCCACCCGGAAATCTTTGCCCAAATAACTCAATTATGGGGCATTCCAGACATGGATCTGATGGCGTCTCGTCAGAACTTCAAGGTTCCTTGTTACGGGTCCAGATCCAGGGATCCCAAGGCGACTCTAGTAGATGCACTAGTAGCACCTTGGACCTTCAACCTAGCTTATGTTTTCCCACCGTTTCCTCTCATTCCCAGGCTGGTAGCCAGGATCAACCAGGAGAGGGCTTCGGTTATCTTGATAGCTCCTGCGTGGCCACGCAGGACTTGGTATGCAGACCTGGTGAATATGTCATCGGCTCCACCATGGAAGCTACCTTTGAGACAGGACCTTCTTGTTCAAGGTCCATTCGAACATCCGAATCTGGTTTCTCTCCAACTGACTGCTTGGAGATTGAACGCTTGATTTTATCAAAGCGTGGGTTTTCAGATTCTGTAATAGATACTCTGATTCAGGCTAGAAAGCCTGTAACTAGAAAAATTTACCATAAGATATGGAAAAAATATATCCATTGGTGTGAATCTAAAGGATTCCCATGGAACAAGATAAAAATTCCTAGGATTTTATCCTTTCTACAAGAGGGTTTGGAGAAGGGATTATCTGCAAGTTCTCTGAAGGGACAGATTTCTGCGTTATCTGTTTTACTTCACAAAAGGCTGGCAGCTGTGCCAGACGTTCAAGCGTTTGTTCAGGCTCTGGTTAGAATCAAGCCTGTCTACAGACCTTTGACTCCTCCCTGGAGTCTTAATCTAGTTCTTTCAGTTCTTCAAGGGGTTCCGTTTGAACCCTTACATTCCGTAGATATTAAGTTATTATCTTGGAAAGTTTTGTTTTTGGTTGCAATTTCTTCTGCTAGAAGAGTTTCTGAGTTATCTGCTCTGCAGTGTTCTCCGCCCTATCTGGTGTTCCATGCAGATAAGGTGGTTTTGCGTACTAAGCCTGGTTTTCTTCCGAAAGTTGTTTCCAACAAAAATATTAACCAGGAGATAGTTGTACCTTCTTTGTGCCCGAATCCAGTTTCAAAGAAGGAACGTTTGTTACACAATTTGGACGTAGTCCGTGCTCTAAAATTCTATTTAGAGGCCACTAAAGATTTCAGACAAACTTCTTCTTTGTTTGTTGTTTATTCTGGTAAAAGGAGAGGTCAAAAAGCAACTTCTACCTCTCTTTCTTTTTGGCTTAAAAGCATTATCCGTTTGGCTTATGAGACTGCCGGACGGCAGCCTCCTGAAAGAATCACAGCTCACTCCACTAGGGCTGTGGCTTCCACATGGGCCTTCAAGAACGAGGCTTCTGTTGACCAGATATGTAAGGCAGCGACTTGGTCTTCACTGCACACTTTTGCCAAATTTTACAAATTTGATACTTTTGCTTCTTCAGAGGCTATTTTTGGGAGAGAGGTTTTGCAAGCCGTGGTGCCTTCCATTTAGGTGACCTGATTTGCGCCCTCCCTTCATCCGTGTCCTAAAGCTTTGGTATTGGTTCCCACAAGTAAGGATGACGCCGTGGACCGGACACACCTATGTTGGAGAAAACAGAATTTATGCTTACCTGATAAATTACTTTCTCCAACGGTGTGTCCCGTCCACGGCCCGCCCTGTTTTTTTTTAATCAGGTCTGATGAATTATTTTCTCTAACTACAGTCACCACGGTATCATATGGTTTCTCCTATGCATATTTCCTCCTGTACGTCGGTCGAATGACTGGGGTAGGCGGAGCCTAGGAGGGATCATATGACCAGCTTTGCTGGGCTCTTTGCCATTTCCTGTTGGGGAAGAGAATATCCCACAAGTAAGGATGACGCCGTGGACCGGACACATCGTTGGAGAAAGTAATTTATCAGGTAAGCATAAATTCTGTTTTTGGGAGAGAGGTTCTTCAAGCGGTGGTGCCTTCTGTTTAGGTCTGCCTGTCTTGTTCTCCCTCCCTGTTTATTCTTTGTCCTCTAGCTTGGGTATTGATTCCCACTAATAATTCAATGACGTTGTGGACTCTACATATCTTAGGAAAGAAAACAAATTTTATTCTTACCTGATGCATTTTTTCCCCCCCTGATATATGGAGAGTCGACGACCCCACCCTTTATTAAGACAGTTATTTTTTTATTAAACCTCAGGCACCTCTACACCTTTGTTATTCCTTTTCCATTTCCCTTCGGTCGAATGACTGGGGGTTATGGGTAGTTGAGTGACACTTAACAGTTTTGCTGTGGTGCTCTTTGCCTCCTCCTACTGGCCAGGAGTGATATTCCCACTAGTAATTGTTTGACGTTGTGGACTCTCCATATCCGGAAAGAAAGAAATTTATCAGGTAAGCATAAGTTTTTGTTTTTCTCCAGCAGGGTCTGGAGAAGGGATTGTCAGTTGTTTCTCTGAATGGGTCTCATTTCTGCCCTTTCTGTTCATCAACATTTGTCTGACTTACCAGATGTTCAGTCCTTTGTTCAGGCCCTGGTCAGAATCAGGCCTGTGTTCAAACCTGTTGCTACACCTTGGAGCTTTAAACTTGTTCTTCTGGTTTTACAGCAGGCTCCATTTGAGCCTTTGCATTCTGTTGATATTAAATTGTTGTCTTTAAAAGTTTTTTGTTGGTCCTTGTTACATACATTTTCAAAATTTTACAAATTCTATGTTTTGGCCTCGGCTGAGGCTTCCTTTGGGTGAAAGGTTCCTCAAGCGATGGTGCCCTCAGTTTAGGTCGGCCTGTCTTGTTTCCATTCTGTGTCGTCTAGCTTGGGTATTGGTTCCCACTAGTGATTCTAATAGATTTGTGGACTCTCCATGCCATTGAAAAGAAAATAATTTATGCTTACCTGATTCTTTTCTTTCTTGGCATGGAGGGTCCACGATCCGCCCTTGTCTAAATTCAAGACGGCTTTTTCTTTTTTTACTTTTCTAAATTTCAGGCACCTTTAGTGTTTCTCTTCACTTTCTATGTTTCCTCGGCTGAATGACTGGGGATTATGGGAAGTGGGAGGTATACTTATAGCTTTTGCTGGGGTTTTCTTTGCCTCCTCCTGGTGGCCAGGAGTTGAATTCCCACTAGTAATTACAATGGATTTGTGGACTCTCCATGCCAGGAAAGAACATAATTTATCAGATAAGCATACATTTTGTTTTTCATAAGAGTTTAACCACTTATTTTTTCTCAAGAGTTAACAAACCACACACTATTGTTTACAACCTTGTTTATTAAATTTTAAATAAAAATATGCACCACTTATACTTTTTAGTTGTACAGTACTTACATGGCATTATATATACATAAAATAATGGTATAGTTTGAATCTCGTGAAAAAGCAATATATGCCATTTATAGTCTCAATGGTGCATTACTAACTGTAACTAAAGAGGAACAGGACTTGGGAATTATTATTTCAGATGATTTAAAATGTTGACAGTGCAGCCAGTAAGGCCAGTTGAATACTTTGTTACATTGAGAGGTATTAGTAGCAGAAATAGAATGGTTCTTATGCCACTTTACATGTCTCTAGTTAGGCCTCCTCTGGATTATCTTCAGAAGGATGTAAATACATTAGAAATTGTCCAAAGAAGGGCTTCTAATATGGCACATGGTCTAAAATATAAAACATGCAAAGAAAGACTCTATGATCTAAATACGTATAAATATAGTTTAGTGAGAAGGGGAAAGAGGTGACAATGTGGAATCTCTAAGCATTTACCACACAAAAAGAAATTCCAAAGCAAGGCATCACAATCTTAATTTAGAGGGTAGCAGATTCAGGAGAAATGTGGTGAAGCATTTTTTTTACATGGCAGATTAATGGAATACATTTCCAATAGAGGTGGTAAACACAGGGGCCGTCAAAAAAATGCCCTAGACATGCATAAGGGTATCCTAAGAACACTGTTCAATGTAATATTGGTATACTTGAGTGACCTTTTGGTTCTTTTCTATTGTCAAATCCTATGTTTCTTACTAAAAATAGCTTACAGTAAGGGTTAAATGTGTGCAGCATCTAGAAACTCCAAAAAAGATCAGCACAGTTGTGCAAATGACTCAGCAGTTAAGGGTTTAAAATATCTCAAATACCTAAAAATCAGGAATAATTGTATAAACCTGAAACATACGAGAAAGGTTGTTAAATATATTTGCTTCTTTTCAAGCCATAAGGTACCAAAGCATAAGAGCAACATACATTTATATATGCTGCTCTAGGTAAATGGTACAGAGACACTAGAAAAATCACTAATTTGTGTGTTCTCTTTTTTTAATCTGTCACTTAGGTTTGGAAAGCAGGTTCAATTTAGTTAATAGACTCCAAAGTTTAAAGGGACACTCAAGTCAAAATTAAAAAAAAAAATAATTATTCAGATAGAGCAATTTTAAACAACTTTCCAATTTACTTCCATTGACAAAAGTGCACAGTCTTTATATTTAAACTGTTTGAGTCACCAGCTCCTACTGAGCATGTGCAAGAATTCACAGCATATACGTATTTGCATTTGTGATTGGCTGAAGGCTGTCACATGGTACGTGTATGCATTTGTGATTGGCTGATGGCTGTCACATGGTACAGGGAGAGTGGAAATAGACATAGCTTAAAATTGTCAGAAAAAAAATCTACTACTCATTTGAAGTTCAGACTAAGTGTTATTTCGTTGTCTTATCTTGCATTTGTTGATTATGCAAATCTACTGTGTTGACTGGTCCTTTAAGATAAGAATGAAAGATTTTGTATGAATATTTAGTAAATGTAGCACACAGTTGTAAAATTCTAAAAAAAAAGTATACATTGATGTGTACTTTATAGCTATGTATGTACAATATGCTTAAAGGGACATTAAACCCAACATTTTTCTTTCATGATTCAGATAGAGAATATAATTTTAAACAACTTTCTAATTTACTTCTATTATCTAATTTGCTTCATTCTCGTGATATTCTTTCCTGAAAGCAATATCTAGATTGGCTCAGTAGCTTCTGATTGGTGGCTGCACATAGATGCCTCATGTGATTGGCTCACCAATGTGCATTGCTATTTCTTTAACAAAGGATATCTAAAGATTGCAGAAAATTAGATAATATAAGTAAATTGGAATGTTGTTTAAAATTGTATTCTCTATCTGAATCATGAAGGAAAATTTTGGGGTTTAAGGGCCCTTTAATAGGCAGCTTTTTTTTTATCCATTAGTTAAACATAAGATTTCTCTCTGCTTTATTTTAGATCCTCCTCTTACAAGACCCCTCCACCACCAAACTTCTGCTTGTCCTCACTCTCATGCCAACCCTCCACCACAACCTCCACCTCCACCACCCCCTCAAATGGACTATGTCATTGCTCATCCAGTACATCCCTTCCATCCTACCCTTCCAAGTCTCTCCTCTGCACATCCTGTCCCTCCTCCACAGCAATCCCATCACCTGAGCAGCCCCACAGCACCTCTTTCCCAGCATCTGACAACATCCCACCATATGTCGGCCACAGCACCTGCCACACAGAGGTTGCATCCTCATGAGGTCATCCAGAGGATGGAGGTCCAGAGGCGGCGTTTGATGCAGCATCCAACGTATGTAATTTGTCATATATAAAAATGGGGCATTACTCCACAAATATTTATCATTTTAGGGCACACTTTTGCAAACATATTTCTTTCCTGTAATTGGCAAGAGTCCATGAGCTAGTGACGTATGGGATATACATTCCTACCAGGAGGGGGCAAAGTTCCCCAAACCTCAAATACCTATAAATACACCTCCCACCACACCCACAACTCAGTTTTACAAACTTTGCCTGCTATGGAGGTGGTGAAGTAAGTTTGTGCTTGATTTTTATGATCTATGATTAGCGCTTCTAAGCATTCTGAAGCCCAATTCCTCTGATTACAGTGTTTGTCAGAGGGATGTGAAGAGAGTATGGCCTATTGATTTTTGGTTTCCCTCACTGGAAATCTTTTCAAGGGTTCTCTGTTATCGGTCGTAGGGATCTATCTCCTACCTCCCTTTTCAGATCGACGATATACTCTTTTATACCATTACCTCTGCAGATAGTTTTCAGTATTGGTTTGGCTATCTGCTATATGTGGATTGGTGTCTTTCGGTAAGTGTGTATATTTTTTTTAAGACACTCTCAGCTATGGTTTGGCGCTTTATGTATTAATATAAAGTTTTGTATTTTACTTATATGTGCCATGAGTCAGGTCTATGTGTATTTCCCTTTGCAGTCTAAACAGTTTCAGTATAGGAATCATCTTTGGGAAGTTTATTTAAACTTTTTTCTTACCTGGGGTTCAGTCTTTTTCTAATTTGACTTTTTATTTTTTTGCGAGCAAATCTAGGGTGCACGAGTGCGCAAAATGCTGTTTTTTTTTTGATTGCGTCATTCTTGGAGCAAATTTTTTTGCACGAAGTTGCGCCTTTGATGACGCAAATTTCACAATATTCTGCGTCTTTGTTGACGCTAGTTGTTTTGGCGCGGAATCGCGTTTATGACGCGAGTTGTCATTTCCTGGTGTTAGTTTAGCGCCAGAAAAATGTAACTTCTTTTTGAGTAATGCTTTATTCTTGGCGCCAAATTTTAGTTTTTTTTACCCCTCTGCCTCTCTTGCTCGCTGTTTTCATGAACTTTGTAAGCTATTATGCCTGCTTTAGTTTTTCTCTGAAACGGAAACTTACATTGTGGAAATAAAATGTTTTGCCTAATGTTATTTCTTTCATGTAATTGGCAAGAGTCCATGAGCTAGTGACGTATGGGATATACATTCCTACCAGGAGGGGCAAAGTTTCCCAAACCTCAAAATGCCTATAAATACACCCCCACCACACCCACAATTCAGTTTTACAAACTTTGCCTCCTATGGAGGTGGTTAAGTAAGTTTGTGCTAGATTTCTACGTTGATATGTGCTACTCAGCATGCTGAAGCCCGGTTCCTCTCCATCCTGACAGACGGATGTGAAGGGAGTATTACCTATTGAATGCAATGGTCATCCTAACGGGGATCTATTTAATAGGTTCTCTTTTATTAGTCGTAGAGATTCATCTCCTACCTCCCTTTTCAGATCAACGATATACTCTTATATACCATTACCTCTGCTGATTTGCCATGATTCAGGTTTATCAGTATATTTCCTTTTTGCAGACTGTCAGTTTCATTTTGGGAAATGCACATAAAAAAAAATTCTTACCTGAAATTTTCAAATTGACTTTCTTTCTAAATTGCGGGCTGTTAGGCTCACGGGTGCGCAAAATGCTATAATTTATTGCGTCATTCTTGGCGCGAGACTTACGTTTGTTGACGTATTTTCGTCATTTCCGGCGTCTTAGTTGGCGCCGAGAATTTTAATGTAGTTGCGTCATCTATGACGCTCGTGTTTGTTGCAGACGTTTTTGGCGCCAAAAATATTTTGTCAGTTGTGGGCGTCATACTTTGCGCCAGACTTTTGACATTTAAGTCTTCATGTATTTTTGCTTCTGGTTTCCAGGGGCTTATTTTGTTTGCATTTTTTCCCCATTCCTGAAACTGTCATATAAGGAAATTGATAATTTTGCTTTATATGTTATTTTTTTCTCTTACATATTGCAAGATGTCTTAATCTGATCCTGTTTCAGAATCCACTATTGGAATCCTGCTGCCTGATGTCGGTTCTACCAAAGCTAAGTGCATTTGTTGTAAACTTGTGGTAACTGTACCTTCGGCTGTAATTTTGTGATAGTTGTCATGACAAACTTTTACATGCAGACAATATTTCCATTAGTAGTAATCCATTATCTGTTATTCCTTCAACATCTAATGCTCAGGATATTCCTGTTAATGTGAATTTGTTTCTAATTCTATTCAGAAGGCTTTGTCTGTCAAACCACCTGCTAATAAACGTAAAAGGTCTTTTAAAACTTCTCATAAAATGACCGTCAACATTCTGATTGATCTATCTCTGATGAGGATCTATCTGATTCAGAAGATTCTGCCTCAGATATTGACACTGACAAATCTTCATACTTATTTAAAATGGAGTATATTCGTCGCTTATTGAAAGAGGTGTTGATTGCATTCGATATGGAGGAGACTAGTCCTCTTGATATTAAAACTAGTAAACGTTTAAATTCAGTTTTTAAACCTCATGTAGTTATTCCAGAGGTTTTTCCAGTTCCTGATGTTATTTCAGATGTAATTTCTAGGCAATGGAATGGACTGGGTACCTCTTTTACCACTCCTTCAAGGTTTATAAAGCTGTACCCTTTGCCATCTCATAGATTGGAGTTTTGGGAAAAGATCCCCAAAATTGATGGGGCCATCTCTACTCTTGCTAAGCGTACTACTATTCCTACGGCAGATAGTACTTCTTTTAAGATCCTTTAGATAGGAAACTTGAATCTTATCTAAGGAAGGCTTATTTATATTCAGGTCATCTTCTTAGGCCTGCAATTTCTTTGGCTGATGTTGCAGCTGCTTCAACTTTTTGGTTGGAAACTTTAGCGCAACAAGTACCAGATCATAATGTGTCTACCATTGTTAAATTAATTCAACATGCTAATAATTTCCTTTGTGATTCATTGTCATTGATGTTAGATATATGTCTTTAGCTATTTTAGCTAGAAGAGCTTTATGGCTTAAATCTTGGAATGCTGATATGACTTCTAAATCAAGATTACTATCTCTTTCTTTCCAAGGTAATAAATTATTTGGTTCTCAGTTGGATTCAATAATTTCAACTGTCACTGGGGGGAAGGGAGCTTTTTTGCCTCAGGATAAAGTCTAAGGGTAAATCTAAAGCTTCTAACCGTTTTTGTTCCTTTCGACTTAAAGAACAGAAATCTAATCCTTCCCCTAAAGAATCTATTTCCAATTGGAAGCCTTCTTCAATCTGGAATAAATCCAAGCCATTTAAGAGATCTAAACCAGCCCCCAAGTCCGCTTGAGGGTGCGGCCCTCATTCCAGCTCAGCTGGTAGGGGGCAGATTAAAGTTTTTCAAAGATGTTTGGATCAATTCAGTCCAAAATCATTGGATTCAGAGCATTGTCTCTCAGGGGTACAGAATAGGTTTCAGAGTAAGACCACCTGTGAGAAGAATTTTTTCTCTCACGCATTCCAGTGAACTCGGAGAAAGCCCAGGATTTCCTGAAATGTGTTTCAGACCTGTTTTATTCAAATCTATTTATCGTCCCAAAGAAAGAAAATTGATTCAGACCAGTTCTGGATCTAAAGATCTTGAATCGTTATGTAAGAGTACCAACATTCAAAATGGTGACTATAAGGACTATTCTGCCTTTTGTTCATCAAGGGCATTATATGTCCACAATAGACTTACAGGATGCATATCTTCATATTCCGATTCATCCAGATCACTATCAGTTTCTGAGATTCTCTTTTCTAGACAAGCATTACCAATTTGTTGCTCTTCCTTTTGGCCTAGCGACAGCTCCAAGAATCTTTTCAAAGGTTCTCGGTGCCCTTCTCTCTGTAATCAGAGAGCGGGGTATTGCAGTATTTCCTTATTTGGACTATATCTTGGTACTAGCTCAGTCTTTACGTTCTGCAGAATCTCACACAAAATCAACTAGTGTTGTTTCTCCAACATAGGTGTGTCCGGTCCACGGCGTCATCCTTACTTGTGGGATATTCTCTTCCCCAACAGGAAATGGCAAAGAGCCCAGCAAAGCTGGTCACATGATCCCTCCTAGGCTCCGCCTACCCCAGTCATTCTCTTTGCCGTTGTACAGGCAACATCTCCACGGAGATGGCTTAGAGTTTTTTAGTGTTTAACTGTAGTTTTTCTTATTCAATCAAGAGTTTGTTATTTTAAAATAGTGCTGGTATGTACTATTTACTCAGAAACAGAAAAGAGATGAAGATTTCTGTTTGTATGAGGAAAATGATTTTAGCAACCGTCACTAAAATCCATGGCTGTTCCACACAGGACTGTTGAGAGCAATTAACTTCAGTTGGGGGAACAGTGAGCAGTCTCTTGCTGCTTGAGGTATGACACATTCTAACAAGACGATGTAATGCTGGAAGCTGTCATTTTCCCTATGGGATCCGGTAAGCCATGTTTATTACGATCGTAAATAAGGGCTTCAAAAAGGGCTTATTAAGACTGTAGACTTTTTCTGGGCTAAATCGATTCATTATTAACACATATTTAGCCTTGAGGAATCATTTTATCTGGGTATTTTGATATAATAATATCGGCAGGCACTGTTTTAGACACCTTATTCTTTAGGGGCTTTCCCAAAGCATAGGCAGAGCCTCATTTTCGCGCCGGTGTTGCGCACTTGTTTTTGAGAGGCATGGCATGCAGTCGCATGTGAGAGGAGCTCTGATACTTAGAAAAGACTTTCTGAAGGCGTCATTTGGTATCGTATTCCCCTTGGGGCTTGGTTGGGTCTCAGCAAAGCAGATACCAGGGACTGTAAAGGGGTTAAAGTTCAAAACGGCTCCGGTTCCGTTATTTTAAGGGTTAAAGCTTCCAAATTTGGTGTGCAATACTTTTAAGGCTTTAAGACACTGTGGTGAAAATTTGGTGAATTTTGAACAATTCCTTCATGTTTTTTCGCAATTGCAGTAATAAAGTGTGTTCAGTTTAAAATTTAAAGTGACAGTAACGGTTTTATTTTAAAACGTTTTTTGTACTTTGTTATCAAGTTTATGCCTGTTTAACATGTCTGAACTACCAGATAGACTGTGTTCTGAATGTGGGGAAGCCAGAATTCCTATTCATTTAAATAAATGTGATTTATGTGACAATGACAATGATGCCCAAGATGATTCCTCAAGTGAGGGGAGTAAGCATGGTACTGCATCATTCCCTCCTTCGTCTACACGAGTCTTGCCCACTCAGGAGGCCCCTAGTACATCTAGCGCGCCAATACTCCTTACTATGCAACAATTAACGGCTGTAATGGATAATTCTGTCAAAAACATTTTAGCCAAAATGAACCCTTATCAGCGTAAGCGCGACTGCTCTGTTTTAGATACTGAAGAGCATGACGACGCTGATAATAATATTTCTGAAGGGCCCCTAACCCAGTCTGATGGGGCCAGGGAGGTTTTGTCTGAGGGAGAAATTACTGATTCAGGGAACATTTCTCAACAAGCTGAACCTGATGTGATTGCATTTAAATTTAAGTTGGAACATCTCCGCATTCTGCTTAAGGAGGTATTATCCACTCTGGATGATTGTGACAAGTTGGTCATCCCAGAGAAACTATGTAAAATGGACAAGTTCCTAGAGGTGCCGGGGCTCCCAGAAGCTTTTCCTATACCCAAGCGGGTGGCGGACATTGTTAATAAAGAATGGGAAAGGCCCGGTATTCCTTTCGTCCCTCCCCCCATATTTAAAAAATTGTTTCCTATGGTCGACCCCAGAAAGGACTTATGGCAGACAGTCCCCAAGGTCGAGGGAGCAGTTTCCACTTTAAACAAACGCACCACTATACCCATAGAGGATAGTTGTGCTTTCAAAGATCCTATGGATAAAAAATTAGAAGGTTTGCTTAAAAAGATGTTTGTTCAGCAGGGTTACCTTCTACAACCAATTTCATGCATTGTCCCTGTCGCTACAGCCGCATGTTTCTGGTTCGATGAGCTGATAAAGGCGGTCGATAGTGATTCTCCTCCTTATGAGGAGATTATGAACAGAATCAATGCTCTCAAATTGGCTAATTCTTTCACCCTAGACGCCACTTTGCAATTGGCTAGGTTAGCGGCTAAGAATTCTGGGTTTGCTATTGTGGCGCGCAGAGCGCTTTGGTTGAAATCTTGGTCGGCTGATGCGTCTTCCAAGAACAAGCTACTTAACATTCCTTTCAAGGGGAAAACGCTGTTTGGCCCTGACTTGAAAGAGATTATCTCTGATATCACTGGGGGTAAGGGCCACGCCCTTCCTCAGGATCGGCCTTTCAAGGCAAAAAATAAACCTAATTTTCGTCCCTTTCGTAGAAACGGACCAGCCCAAAGTGCTACGTCCTCTAAGCAAGAGGGTAATACTTCTCAAGCCAAGCCAGCTTGGAGACCAATGCAAGGCTGGAACAAGGGTAAGCAGGCCAAGAAACCTGCCACTGCTACCAAGACAGCATGAAATGTTGGCCCCCGATCCGGGACCGGATCTGGTGGGGGGCAGACTCTCTCTCTTCGCTCAGGCTTGGGCAAGAGATGTTCTGGATCCTTGGGCGCTAGAAATAGTCTCCCAAGGTTATCTTCTGGAATTCAAGGGACTTCCCCCAAGGGGGAGGTTCCACAGGTCTCAGTTGTCTTCAGACCACATAAAAAGACAGGCATTCTTACATTGTGTAGAAGACCTGTTAAAAATGGGAGTGATTCATCCTGTTCCATTAAGAGAACAAGGGATGGGATTCTACTCCAATCTGTTCATAGTTCCCAAAAAAGAGGGAACGTTCAGACCAATCTTAGATCTCAAGATCTTAAACAAGTTTCTCAAGGTTCCATCGTTCAAGATGGAAACCATTCGAACTATTCTTCCTTCCGTCCAGGAAGGTCAATTCATGACCACGGTGGATTTAAAGGATGCGTATCTACATATTCCTATCCACAAGGAACATCATCGGTTCCTGAGGTTCGCATTCCTGGACAAACATTACCAGTTCGTGGCGCTTCCTTTCGGATTAGCCACTGCTCCAAGGATTTTCACAAAGGTACTAGGGTCCCTTCTAGCTGTGCTAAGACCAAGGGGCATTGCTGTAGTATCTTACTTGGACGACATTCTAATTCAAGCGTCGTCCCTTCCTCAAGCAAAGGCTCACACGGACATTGTCCTGGCCTTTCTCAGATCTCACGGATGGAAAGTGAACGTGGAAAAGAGTTCTCTATCTCCGTCAACAAGGGTTCCCTTCTTGGGAACAATAATAGACTCCTTAGAAATGAGGATTTTTCTGACAGAGGCCAGAAAAACAAAACTTCTAGACTCTTGTCGGATACTTCATTCCGTTCCTCTTCCTTCCATAGCTCAGTGCATGGAAGTGATCGGGTTGATGGTAGCGGCAATGGACATAGTTCCTTTTGCGCGCATTCATCTAAGACCATTACAACTGTGCATGCTCAGTCAGTGGAATGGGGACTATACAGACTTGTCTCCGAAGATACAAGTAAATCAGAGGACCAGAGACTCACTCCGTTGGTGGCTGTCCCTGGACAACCTGTCACGAGGGATGACATTCCGCAGACCAGAGTGGGTCATTGTCACGACCGACGCCAGTCTGATGGGCTGGGGCGCGGTCTGGGGATCCCTGAAAGCTCAGGGTCTTTGGTCTCGGGAAGAATCTCTGTTACCGATAAATATTCTGGAACTGAGAGCGATATTCAATGCTCTCAAGGCTTGGCCTCAGCTAGCGAGGGCCAAGTTCATACGGTTTCAATCAGACAACATGACAACTGTTGCGTACATCAACCATCAGGGGGGAACAAGGAGTTCCCTGGCGATGGAAGAAGTGACCAAAATCATTCTATGGGCGGAGTCTCACTCCTGCCACCTGTCTGCTATCCACATCCCAGGAGTGGAAAATTGGGAAGCGGATTTTCTGAGTCGTCAGACATTGCATCCGGGGGAGTGGGAACTCCATCCGGAAATCTTTGCCCAAGTCACTCAGCTGTGGGGCATTCCAGACATGGATCTGATGGCCTCTCGTCAGAACTTCAAAGTTCCTTGCTACGGGTCCAGATCCAGGGATCCCAAGGCGGCTCTAGTGGATGCACTAGTAGCACCTTGGACCTTCAAACTAGCTTATGTGTTCCCGCCGTTTCCTCTCATCCCCAGGCTGGTAGCCAGGATCAATCAGGAGAGGGCGTCGGTGATCTTGATAGCTCCTGCGTGGCCACGCAGGACTTGGTATGCAGATCTGGTGAATATGTCATCGGCTCCACCTTGGAAGCTACCTTTGAGACGAGACCTTCTGGTTCAGGGTCCGTTCGAACATCCGAATCTGGTTTCACTCCAGCTGACTGCTTGGAGATTGAACGCTTGATCTTATCGAAGCGAGGGTTCTCAGATTCTGTTATCGATACTCTTGTTCAGGCCAGAAAGCCTGTAACTAGAAAGATTTACCACAAAATTTGGAAGAAATATATCTGTTGGTGTGAATCTAAAGGATTCCCTTGGGACAAGGTTAAGATTCCTAGGATTCTATCCTTCCTTCAAGAAGGATTGGAAAAAGGATTATCTGCAAGTTCCCTGAAGGGACAGATTTCTGCCTTGTCTGTGTTACTTCACAAAAAGCTGGCCGCTGTGCCAGATGTTCAAGCCTTTGTTCAGGCTCTGGTTAGAATTAAGCCTGTTTACAAACCTTTGACTCCTCCTTGGAGTCTCAATTTAGTTCTTTCAGTTCTTCAGGGGGTTCCGTTTGAACCCTTACATTCCGTTGATATTAAGTTATTATCTTGGAAAGTTTTGTTTTTAGTTGCAATTTCTTCTGCTAGAAGAGTTTCAGAATTATCTGCTCTGCAGTGTTCTCCTCCTTATCTGGTGTTCCATGCAGATAAGGTGGTTTTACGTACTAAACCTGGTTTTCTTCCAAAAGTTGTTTCTAACAAAAACATTAACCAGGAGATTATCGTACCTTCTCTGTGTCCGAAACCAGTTTCAAAGAAGGAACGTTTGTTGCACAATTTGGATGTTGTTCGCGCTCTAAAATTCTATTTAGACGCTACAAAGGATTTTAGACAAACATCTTCCTTGTTTGTTGTTTATTCCGGTAAAAGGAGAGGTCAAAAAGCAACTTCTACCTCTCTCTCTTTTTGGATTAAAAGCATCATCAGATTGGCTTACGAGACTGCCGGACGGCAGCCTCCCGAAAGAATCACGGCTCATTCCACTAGGGCTGTGGCTTCCACATGGGCCTTCAAGAACGAGGCTTCTGTTAATCAGATATGTAGGGCAGCGACTTGGTCTTCACTGCACACTTTTACCAAATTTTACAAGTTTGATACTTTTGCTTCTTCTGAGGCTATTTTTGGGAGAAAGGTTTTGCAAGCCGTGGTGCCTTCCATTTAGGTGACCTGATTTGCTCCCTCCCTTCATCCGTGTCCTAAAGCTTTGGTATTGGTTCCCACAAGTAAGGATGACGCCGTGGACCGGACACACCTATGTTGGAGAAAACAGAATTTATGTTTACCTGATAAATTACTTTCTCCAACGGTGTGTCCGGTCCACGGCCCGCCCTGGTTTTTTTAATCAGGTCTGATAATTTATTTTCTTTAACTACAGTCACCACGGTACCATATGGTTTCTCCTATGCAAATATTCCTCCTTAACGTCGGTCGAATGACTGGGGTAGGCGGAGCCTAGGAGGGATCATGTGACCAGCTTTGCTGGGCTCTTTGCCATTTCCTGTTGGGGAAGAGAATATCCCACAAGTAAGGATGACGCCGTGGACCGGACACACCGTTGGAGAAAGTAATTTATCAGGTAAACATAAATTCTGTTTTCTTCAAAGACATGGTTGGAGGATCAATTTACCAAAGAGTTCTTTGATTCCTCAGTCAAGGGTAACCTTTTTAAGTTTCCAGATAGATTCAGTGTCCATGACTTTGTCTCTGACAGACAAGAGACGTTTAAAATGGGTTTCAGCCTGTCGGAACCTTCAGTCTCAGTCATTCCCTTCAGTAGCTATGTGCATGGAAGTTTTATGTCTCATGACCTGCAGCATTGGACGCGATCCCCTTTGCTCGTTTTCATATGAGACCTCTCCAGCTTTGTATGCTGAATCAATGGTGCAGTCATTATACAAGGATATCACAATTAATATTCTTAAATCCCAATACTCGACTTTCTCTGACTTGGTGGTTAGATCACCATTGTATAATTCTAGGGGCCTCTTTTGTTCGTCCAACCTGGACTTCGATCACAACAGATGTGAGTCTTTCAGGTTGGGGAGCTGTTTGGGGATCTCTGACAGCACAAGGGGTTTGGAAATCTCAAGAGGCAAGATTACCAATCAATATTTTGGAACTCTGTGCGATTCTCAGAGCTCTTTAGTTTTGGCTTCTATTGAAGAGAGAACCATTTATTTGTTTCCAGACAGACAATGTCACAACTGTGGCGTATGTCAATCATCAGGGTGGGACTCACAGCCCTCAAGCTATGAAAGAAGTATCCCGGATACTTGTTTGGGCGGAATCCAGCTCCTGTCTAATTTCTGCGGTTCATATCCCAGGTATAGACAATTGGGAAGCCGATTATCTCAGTCATCAAACTTTACATCCGGGAGAGTGGTCTCTTCACCCAGATGTGTTTTTTCAAATTGTTCAGATGTGGGGGCTTCCAGAAATAGATCTGATGGCATCTCATCTAAACAAGAGACTTCCCAGGTACCTGTCCAGTTCCAGGGATCCTCAGGCGGAAGCAGTGGATGCATTGACACTTCCTTGGGGTTATCAACCTGCTTATATTTTCCCGCCTCTAGTTCTTCTTCCAAGAGTGATCTCCAAAATCATCATGGAGCAATCGTTTGTGCTGCTGGTGGCTCCAGCATTGCCTCACAGGTTTTAGTATGCAGATCTTTTTCGGATGTCCATTTACCAACCTTGGCCGCTTCCATTGAGGCCAGACCTTCTATCTCAAGGTCTATTTTTCCATCCGGATCTCAAATCATTAAATTTGAAGGTATGGAAATTGAATGCTTAGTGCTTAGTCATAGAGGTTTCTCTGACTTAGTGATTAATACGGTGTTACAGGCTCGTAAATCTGTTTCTTGAAAGATTTATTATCGAGTTTGGAAGACTTACATTTCATGGTGTTCTTCTCATAAATTTTCTTGGCATTCTTTTAGACTTCCTAGAATTTTACAGTTTCTTCAGGATGGTTTGGATAAAGGTTTGTCTGCAAGTTCCTTGAAAGGACAAATCTCTGCTCTTTCTGTTTTATTCCACAGAAAAAATTCTAAACTTCCTGATATTCACTGTTTTGTACAGGCTTTGGTTCGTATCAAGCCTATCATTAAATCAATCTCTCCTCCTTGGAGTCTTAATTTGGTTTTGAAGGCTTTACAGGCTCCTCCGTTTGAGACTATGCATTCTTTAGGCATTAAATTGCTGTCTTGGAAAGTGTTGTTCCTTTTGGCCATCTCTTCTGCTAGATAAGTTTCTGAATTATCTGCTCTTTCTTGTGAATCTCCTTTTCTGATTTTTCATCAGGATAAGGCAGTTTTGCGGACTTCATTTAAATTCTTACCTAAAGTTGTGAATTCTAACAACATTAGTAGAGAAATTGTTGTCCCTTCTTTGTGTCATAATCCTAAGAATTCTTAGGAGAGATCTTTACATTCTTTGGATGTGGTGAGAGCTCTGAAATATGTTGAAGCTACTAAAGATTTCTGGAAGACTTCTAGTCTATTTGTTATCTTTTCTGGTTCCAGGAAAGGTCAGAAGGCTTCTGACGTTTCTTTGGCATCTTGGTTAAAGCTTTTGATTCATCAAGCTTATTTGGAGTTGGGTAAAACCCCGCCTCAGAGAATTACAGCTCATTCTACTAGATCAGTCTCTACTTCGTGGGCTTTTAAGAATGAAGCTTCAGTTGATCAGATTTGCAAAGCAGCAACTTGGTCTTCTTTGCATACATTTACTAAATTCTACCATTTTGATGTTTTTGCTTCTTCGGAAGCAGTTTTTGGTAGTTCTTCAGGCAGCTGTTTCAGTTTGATTCTTCTGCTTATGATTTAAGTTTTTTCTTTTCAATTATAAGATTAAACTTATGATTTGGGTTGTGGATTAATTTTTTTCAGCGAAATTGGCTGTTTTTATTTGTTATTCCTCCCTCTCTAGTGACTCTTGCGTGGAGTTCCACATCTTGGGTATTGCTATCCCATACGTCACTAGCTCATGGACTCTTGCCAATTACATGAAAGAAAACATAATGTATGTAAGAACTTACCTAATAAATTAATTTCTTTCATTTTGGCAAGAGTCCATGAGGCCCACCCCTTTTTTTAGGTGGTTATGATTTTTTTGTATAAAGCACAATTATTTCCAAATTCCTTTGTTGATGCTTTTTACTCCTTTATCACCCCTCTTCTTGGCTATTCGTTAAACTAAATTGTCGGTGTGGTGAGGGGTGTATTCATAGGCATTTTGAGGTTTGGGAAACTTTGTCCCTCCTGGTAGGATTGTATATCTCATACGTCACTAGCTCATGGACTCTTGCCAATATGAAAGAAATTAATTTATCAGGTAAGTTCTTACATAAATTATGTTTTTTTCTTTTAAAATAGGTTTCCTTTCAAAATAGGTTTTCTTTCTTGCCTTATTTGTTTTGTGCAAACTTGTTTATATGATTGTTTGCTAAAGCCATTATGTTGTATGCATTGTTTGTAAGATTGCCCTTAATGGGTTAGAAATTGTTGCAAATTGTATATAAATTATATATATATATGTATGTATGTATTTGTGTATGTGTGTGTGTGTATGTATGTATGTATGTATGTATGTGTGTGTATGTGTATATATATATATATATATATATATATATATATATATATATATATATATATATATATATATATATATATATATATATAATAATTAGTATATTGAATGTAAGCAAATAAAACTATTTTTGTGTGAAAATTAAGCCTCTACATACCTTTTGTATAAACTTTGAGATTCTCATGAAAGAGGCAGAGTTTATGCAAAACCAAATATGGAGCCCCATCCAATGGTGATGCAGCTGCGGACATTAAGGTTAATATTTAAATGCTCTTATTTATGTGCACATTGCATGTGCACTTGTAATGTAAGGGATACGCAAGCGCACATTGTATAGAAACGCACAGCGGCCATATTTTCTTTTACTATTCATGGTCCATACCATATAATAAAAAACGAGTCAATATGCTCCTTGGTCTAGGGGCACTTTGCATACTTACCTCCACCTCTTCTTCATCTATAACGTCCGCTCTTTCCTCTCTATGAAACTTCAGTTCAGCGGTGCAACACTCCTTCCTGCATCAACGTCACAATTCACATGACCATCCGGTACTTGGATCATGAATCTGCGCAAGCGTTAGGCTATGAGTTGTTATAATGCACATGTGGGCCGCCATGATATTTCTACCTAGGTAGAACATCGTTATAGGCCCCATTTACCGGTTTTAAAGTGGGTTTGGCACTGTAATAGTTTTACATTCAAAATTACAAGATAACAATAGAAAGTTTAAACAAGAACCAATTACAAATATATTTAACATATATCGATGTTTTAAGAGATCTTAATTTTTTTTTTAGTTTACTATCCCTTTTAATATGTCATGACAATTATTACCTGCACACTTGCTTAAAAACTTTAATAAAAAAAATATGAAAATTAAAAAAAGTAGATTTGGTTGCCACAAAGACTTCCCGAGTGCATTTCTGCTCATTCCACTAGATCAATTGCCACATCTTTGGTCTTCAGTAATGAAGCTTCTATTGAGCAAATTTGCAAAGCATCTACTTAGAATTTAGTAAAAGTATGTACGCAAATCCATTTTTTTGCCTCCTATTGGACTGGAGTGTTAAAAATAGGCATGTTCATTTGGATCATTTGGGATGACTTAAATACGGAAGAAGGTGGCTGTTCGCAGGCATTTGGCTCTCTTTGGGGGCATTTGGCTCTTTTTGTGAAAGCGCAGCACTCTTAAAATAGGCATGTGCAAATGCAGATTTTAAAGGATATATTGTTTTTTTTTTTTTATAATTGTCTTGATGCTTGTGTTTTTATTTTTTAACCACCATAGAGCTTGAAAATAAAATTAGAATAATTTGTTCACAAAAGACCTCTATCTGTTTTGAATTTTTGCTCTGCATTGAACTTTTTTCTGTTTATTTTTGTATCATAGGCGTGCCCATGAGCGCCCACCCCCACATCCTCACAGAATGCATCCTAACTATGGTCATGGACATCATATTCATGTGCCTCAAACAATGTCCTCTCATCCTCGTCAAGCCCCTGAGCGTTCTGCTTGGTGAGTAATCAGAATGTTTGCATTTTTGTTTGTTTTGCTTCAAATCTGAAACTTGGGACACAGACTATATTTAAATTAAAATTTTAAAACTATACCAGCTTATTTTTTGTGCTGTTTTTTGTATGGAGGATTCTAATTATTGTGACTGGGAACTGTTATAGGGTATAGCCATTATACCATGGTTATCATGATTTGCTGTGTAAATAAACTGCTGGTTAGACCAGTGTTTTTTAACCAGTGTGCTGTGGCACACTAGTGTGCCGTGAGAGATCCTCAGGTGTGCCGCGGCAGACTGACAACAGTGCGGGGTGTTTGTGAATGAATGTCAATATGTCATGTATAGTTTGTAGGAGGCATGGCATGACAGCACAGTGCAGTATGTGTATATATATATATATATATATATATATATATATATATATATATATATATATGTATATGTGTGTGTGTATATATATATATATATATATATATATATATATATATATATATATATATATATATATATATACTGTATATATCCTGTATTAGGCTACAATGTGTGATTTTATAAAATTTGGGCATGGTGGTGTGCCACAGGATTTTTTATATTAGGCCTAGAAAGCAGTGTGTGCATCCTAAGCATTTAGGGTACAATAATTATGTTTCACATTTCTGCTAAATAACATAAAGTGAGCTATAAAGTAAATGGTATCATTTTTCCTTCCTAAGATAGGGAGAGTCCACTGCTTCATTCCTTACTGTTGGGAAATACAACACCTGGCCACCAGGAGGAGTCAGACACCCCAGCCAAAGGCTTAAATATCCCTCCCGCTTTCTCATTACCGAAGTCATTCTTTACCTTTCTTCATGATGGGAGGTGGCAGAGAAGTGTCAGAAGATTCTTAGAGTCCTGAAAAAGGGTATCTGCCCTTCGAGATAGGACTGGAGTTTTAAGTAGTCATGTCAACCTCTCAGTGAGAGTATTGATGAAATTTAGTCTGGAGATGCAGGGAAAGTTTATCTGCGAAACCATCCAGACAACTGCTAACAATTCCTAAGCAATCAGTGTTGAGGAATTTCACTGCCTGCTTTCTTTCACTCAAGTCCATGTCAGGTGTGCTGCTATAAGACTGTCACATTTGAGAGGCTGTGTTCTGTTCCACAGCATGGATTCTGGAGGTAAGATTGTTTCAATTTTTTACACATAAAACGCTATAATAGGGTCACAGTGTGGCTCCTTTATATCTTGATAGGATCCAGGGTTAATATCCTCTGAGGGAGGGTTTATTGAACAGTTGAGGTTAATCAGTGTATTAATTATTTACATACTGCTTTGTGTGTTTTTATTTTCTGGGCTCATAGACTGTGTGTTTCACTTTAGTTTTTGAAAGTGTTGCACAACTCCTATTAACTTGCTGTAATTTTCATAGCATGTGGTCCATCTTCATTTCCTCCATTCCTGCTGAGACTTCAACCTGAGGAGAGCATTTCCTCTGTTCACTGTCTGGGTCTAGGAGGTGGTGAGTGCCGCAGCCATTGGGAGTATATAAAAAAATATATATATATTTGTGTCCTCCTGTGGGTTTAATCTAAGCTATGGAGGACTCTAGACATGTTAGAGGGTACTTCTTCTGTACTAAATCATACCTGTTTATATTGTGAGGATGCTGTGATTTTCCCGCCCACTCATTTATGTTCCACATGCCTTAACACCGTTATAAAGTCTAAGAAGGGAGACACACCTGCTAAGGCTATTAGTCCCTTGAGCCATCTACCTCTCAGGACTCGGCGTCCCATAAGATTATTCCCCTTGCTACATTATCCACTCCACTTACAGTTCCCTGTAGCTCATCTAATCCTCCGTCCGGAGGGGGCCTTCTTCCTGTGGACTTTCCCGCGCAGTTACAAATGGCCCTCAGTGCATTACCTCGCTCTAACAAACGCAAGAGAAAGGTTAAACACAGCTCACCTGCCCCGGAGTCATCTAAATATTTATCGGATTTAGCTATTATGTCCCATTTATGCGATGATGAGTTAACCTCTGTAGCTCCAGAGAGTGAACTTTCTTGGTTCAGGGTTCTTAGCGCTCAATTTAAAATATAAAGGAGGTTCTGTCTACGTTAGAGGTTCCAGAGGCCACACAACCTGAAGAACCTATGATACCTAAATTAGACAGAGTTTACGAAGACAGGAAAGTTCCTTTGGCTTTTCCTGTGTCGGTTAAAATGGCGAAAATTTTTAACAAAGAATGGGAAAGAATTTTCCCCCTTTTAAAAAGTTGGTCCTGGGCTCTCAACTGGATTTGTGGGGCTCCATTCCTAAGGTGGATAGTGTTATCTCTAAACTTGCTAAATGAACTACTATACCTCTTGAGGATAGTTCTTCGTTCACAGAGCCGATGGATAAGAAAATGGAAACCTTTCTGAGAAAGATGTTTCAACATTCAATTTTTTATTTCAACCGGAGGCTGCAGTTGCCGCGATTTCCGGAGCAGCTACCTACTGGTGCGACTGTCGGAACTCATTGAGGTGGAGTCTCCCCTCAAGGATATTCAAGAGAGAGTCAAAGCTCTGAGAATTGCTAATTCTTTTATTTGTGATACGAACATGCAAATTATTCGCCTAAATTCAAAGGTCTCTGGCTTTGCGGTCCTAGCCCGCCGGGCGCTCTGGTTGAAGTCTTGGTCTGCGGATATAACTTCTAAGTCCAGACTTCTTTCTCTTCCCTTTAAGGGAAAGATTTTATTTGATCCAGGCCTGAACTCCATTATTTCTACGGTTACTGGAGGTAAGGGTGCCTTCCTACTGCAAGATAAGAACAAGAAGTCTAAGGGACGACAATCTTCTAATTTTTTGTTCCTTTCGTTCTGACAAATACCAACGACAACAATCCTCCTCCAAGCCTGAGCAACCCAAGAGTACTTGGATGCCGGCTCAGTCCTGGAGTAAGTCCAAGCAGAATAAGAAGCCCATCGACAACAAATCGGCATGAAGGGCCATCCCCCGATCCGGTATCGGGTAGTGTAGGGGCAGACGGTCTCTTTTTTTCAGTCGCTTGGTTCAGGGACATACAGGATCCGTGGGTCCTGGAGGTCGTTCTCAGGGATACAAGATCTCAGATCCCTGGGGCAGATTCCTACTCTCGAACCTGTCTACAGACCAGAAAAGAGGAATGCCTTTCTAGGGTGTGTTCGGGACCTATCCCCCCTTAGGAGTAGTCCCGTGCCTATTGAAGAAAGAGGTTTGGGGTTTTATTCAAACTTTTTCGTGGTTCCAAAGAAGGAGGGAACTTTCCGCCCAGTGTCCCTTCATGATGGTGGCGATAATCCTTTAATTCAGGATGGCCAGTTTATGACCACTATAGATCTGATGGACACTTAACTTCATGTTCCAATCCACAGGGATCACTTTCAGTTCCTGAGGTTGGCATTCATGGACCAGCACCTCCAGTTTATTGCCCTTCCGTTTGGCCCAACTACTGCTCCAAGAATCCTTACGAAGGTTCTTGGGACTCTTCTAGCTGTTGTCAGAACTCAGGGTATTACAGTAGCCCCATACTTGGATGATATTCTGGTGCAAGCACCATCTTGTCATCTTACGAAAGAATACTCTGATTCCCTTCTCAGTCTTCTTCGATCACATGGATGAAAGATAAACTTTGAAAAGAGTTCTCTTATCCCAAGTACCAGGGTGGAATTCCTGGGTGCAATAATAGACTCCATATCCATGAGGATATTTCTAACAGACCAGAGACATTGCAAGCTAACTTTGGCATGACTTGCCCTCCGGGCCTCCTTGATTCTCTCTGTGGCTCAGTGTATGTAGGTGATTGGTCTTATGGTGTCCTTCATGGACATCATTCCTTTTGCCAGGTTCCGTCTCAGACCTTTACAACTGTGCATGCTGAGACAGTGGAACAGCGATCATTCTGATCTGTCTCTACAGATTGTATTAGACAGCCGGTCGAGAGAATCACTCCCTTGGTGACTCTGTCCAGATCTGTCCTGAGGGACGTGCTTCTTAAGACCATCCTGGGAGATTGTGACTAATGACACAATCCTATCTGGATGGGGAGCTGTTTGGGGTGCCAGGAAGGCACAAGGGTTGTGGACTCAGGAGTCGTCCTTCCTCCCGATCAATTTTGGAACTACGGGCAATCTTCAATGCCCTGAAGGCTTGGCCACTTCTGGGTTCATCCCAGTTTATCAGATTACAATCAGACAATATATCCTCGGCTTACATCAACCATTAGGGGGGAACGAGAAGTTCCTTGGCGATGAAGTATCTCAGATTCTGGAGTGGGCGGAGGCCCACAGCTGTTCGCTGTCAGCGATCCACATACCGGGTGTGGACAACTGGGAGACCGATTTTCTCATCAGGCAATCTTTCCACCCAGGGGAATGGTCTCTCCATCCCAAGGTGTTTGCAGAGATATGCAGCAAGTGGGGGATGCCAGAGATAGATCTCATGGTGTTCCGTCTCAATACCAAGCTACCCTGGTACGGGTTGAGGGATCCCCAAGCGAATCTAATAGATGCATTAGCAGTGCCCTTGAGGTACAAACTCATCTTTTTCCTCCATTACTGCTTCTTCCTCCAGTGGTGGCCCGCATTAAGCAGGAGCGCGTATCAGTAATCCTGATTGCTCCATCGTGGTTCGCGGATCTAGTGGGGATGTCCTCCTCTCCTCCGTGGAAGTTACCTTGTCGCAAAGACCTCCTGATACAAGGTCCATTTGTTCATCAAGATCTAGATTCTCTGAGGCTGACTGCGTGGAGATTGAACACTTAGTCTTAGCAAAGAGAGGTTTCTCTGAGAGGGTCATTGATACTCTTATTCATGCTCGTAAACCAGTTACTCAGCGTATCTACCACAAAGGGTGGAGGACCTACTTATTCTGGTGTGAAAAGCGTGGTTTTTCCTGGCACAGAGTTAAGGTTGCTAGGATCTTATCTTTGCTCCAGGATGCACTGGAGGAGGGCCTTCCTGCTAGTTCCCTAAAAGGACAGATTTCTGCCCTGTCTGTTTTATTGCACAAGAGGTTGGCTGAGCTTCCAGACGTGCAGTCCTTTGTTAAGGCTCTGATTAGGATCAGACCTGTGTTTATATCTGGGGCTCCTCATTGGAGCCTAAATCTTGTTCTTCGTGTTTTGCAACCGGCTCCCTTTGAGCCTCTGCATTCCATTGACATTAAATTGTTATCTTGGAACATTCTTTTTTTTTTTTTTTTTTTTTTTTTTTAAGTTTTTTATTGAGTGGTAAACTTATACAGCATAGTTGATATTATATTATTCAGTCAATTGCTTCACAGAGCAAGTATAGTCATTACACATAAAATGTATATTTTCTGAGAACAGTTAATACACAGCATTCTTCAACTCCACGAGGCATACTATGATTTAACATAATTGTTCTTTTAACATTTCTACTTGTAGGTACACACTATTAGGATAAAATCCAAATCATACCAGCAGTAAATTGGCTCTATTCAATTAAAGTGTAATACTAATGGCTAAATGATGACCTATATTCCTCCCACAAAAAGGAAATGGACAGGTAATCATCCAATCTTTTGGAGATAACGAAGTGGTACTTTTCTAGCAATATTGTAGTGGATACTAAAGCTCTCCACTTCTCCGTTGTGGGCGGGTTTGTTTGCTTCCAATGTTGCGGTATTAGTCTTTCTCCAACATAGGTGTGTCCGGTCCACGGCGTCATCCTTACTTGTGGGATATTCTCTTCCCCAACAGGAAATGGCAAAGAGCCCAGCAAAGCTGGTCACATGATCCCTCCTAGGCTCCGCCTACCCCAGTCATTCTCTTTGCCGTTGTACAGGCAACATCTCCACGGAGATGGCTTAGAGTTTTTTAGTGTTTAACTGTAGTTTTTATTATTCAATCAAGAGTTTGTTATTTTAAAATAGTGCTGGTATGTACTATTTACTCAGAAACAGAAAAGAGATGAAGATTTCTGTTTGTATGAGGAAAATGATTTTAGCACCGTAACTAAAATCCATGGCTGTTCCACACAGGACTGTTGAGAGCAATTAACTTCAGTTGGGGGAACAGTGTGCAGTCTCTTGCTGCTTGAGGTATGACACATTCTAACAAGACGATGTAATGCTGGAAGCTGTCATTTTTCCCTATGGGATCCGGTAAGCCATGTTTATTACGATGGTAAATAAGGGCTTCACAAGGGCTTATTAAGATTGTAGACTTTTCTGGGCTAAATCGATTCAGTTTTAAAACATATTTAGCTTTGAGGAATCATTTTATCTGGGTTTATTGATATTATAATATCGGCAGGCACTGTATTAGACACCTTATTTCTCTGGGGCTTTCCCAAAGCATAAGCAGAGTCTCATTTTCGCGCCGGTGTGGCGCACTTGTTTTTGAGAGGCATGGCATGCAGTCGCATGTGAGAGGAGCTCTGATACTTAGAAAAGACTTTCTGAAGGCGTCATTTGGTATCGTATTCCCCTTTGGGCTTGGTTGGGTCTCAGCAAAGCAGATACCAGGGACTGTAAAGGGGTTAAAGTGTTAAAACGGCTCCGGTTCCGTTATTTTAAGGGTTAAAGCTTCCAAATTTGGTGTGCAATACTTTTAAGGCTTTAAGACACTGTGGTAAAAATTTGGTGAATTTTGTACAATTCCTTCATGTTTTTTCGCAATTGCAGTAATAAAGTGTGTTCAGTTTAAAATTTAAAGTGACAGTAACGGTTTTATTTTAAAACGTTTTTTGTACTTTATTATCAAGTTTATGCCTGTTTAACATGTCTGAACTACCAGATAGACTGTGTTCTGAATGTGGGGAAGCCAGAATTCCTGTTCATTTAAATAAATGTGATTTATGTGATAATGACAATGATGCCCAAGATGATTCCTCAAGTGAGGGGAGTAAGCATGGTACTGCATCATTCCCTCCTTCGTCTACACGAGTCTTGCCCACTCAGGAGGCCCCTAGTACATCTAGCGCGCCAATACTGCTTACTATGCAACAATTAACGGCTGTAATGGATAATTCTGTCAAAAACATTTTAGCCAAAATGAACCCTTGTCAGCGTAAGCGTGGCTGCTCTGTTTTAGTTACTGAAGAGCATGACGACGCTGATATTAATATCTCTGAAGGGCCCCTAACCCAATCTGAGGGGGCCAGGGAGGTTTTGTCTGAGGGAGAAATTACTGATTCAGGGAACATTTCTCAACAGGCTGAACCTGATGTAATTGCATTTAAATTTAAGTTGGAACATCTCCGCATTCTGCTTAAGGAGGTATTATCCACTCTGGATGATTGTGAAAAGTTGGTCATCCCAGAGAAACTATGTAAAATGGACAAGTTCCTAGAGGTGCCGGAGCTCCCAGAAGCTTTTCCTATACCCAAGCGGGTGGCGGACATTGTTAATAAAGAATGGGAAAGGCCCGGTATTCCTTTCGTCCCTCCCCCCATATTTAAAAAATTGTTTCCTATGGTCGACCCCAGAAAGGACTTATGGCAGACAGTCCCCAAGGTCGAGGGAGCGGTTTCTACTTTAAACAAACGCACCACTATACCCATAGAGGATAGTTGTGCTTTCAAAGATCCTATGGATAAAAAATTAGAAGGTTTGCTTAAAAAGATGTTTGTTCAGCAGGGTTACCTTCTACAACCAATTTCATGCATTGTCCCTGTCACTACAGCCGCATGTTTCTGGTTTGATGAACTGATAAAGGCGCTCGATAGTGATTCTCCTCCTTATGAGGAGATTATGGACAGAATCAATGCTCTCAAATTGGCTAATTCTTTCACCCTAGACGCCACTTTGCAATTGGCTAGGTTAGCGGCTAAGAATTCTGGGTTTGCTATTGTGGCGCGCAGAGCGCTTTGGTTGAAATCTTGGTCGGCTGACGCGTCTTCCAAGAACAAGCTACTAAACATTCCTTTCAAGGGGAAAACGCTGTTTGGCCCTGACTTGAAAGAGATTATCTCGGATATCACTGGGGGTAAGGGCCACGCCCTTCCTCAGGATCGGCCTTTCAAGGCGAAAAATAGACCCAATTTTCGTCCCTTTCGTAAAAACGGACCAGCCCAAAGTGCTACGTCCTCTAAGCAAGAGGGTAATACTTCTCAAGCCAAGCCAGCTTGGAGACCAATGCAAGGCTGGAACAAGGGAAAGCAGGCCAAGAAGCCTGCCACTGCTACCAAGACAGCATGAAATATTGGCCCCCGATCCGGGACCGGATCTGGTGGGGGGCAGACTCTCTCTCTTCGCTCAGGCTTGGGCAAGAGATGTTCTGGATCCTTGGGCGCTAGAAATAGTCTCCCAGGGTTATCTTCTGGAATTCAAGGGACTTCCCCCAAGGGGGAGGTTCCACAGGTCTCAGTTGTCTTCAGACCACATAAAAAGACAGGCGTTCTTACATTGTGTAGAAGACCTGTTAAAAATGGGAGTGATTCATCCTGTTCCACTAAGAGAACAAGGGATGGGGTTCTACTCCAATCTGTTCATAGTTCCCAAAAAAGAGGGAACGTTCAGACCAATCTTAGATCTCAAGATCTTAAACAAGTTTCTCAAGGTTCCATCTTTCAAGATGGAAACCATTCGAACTATTCTTCCTTCCATCCAGGAGGGTCAATTCATGACCACGGTGGATTTAAAGGATGCGTATCTACATATTCCTATCCACAAGGAACATCATCGGTTCCTAAGGTTTGCATTCCTGGACAAACATTACCAGTTCGTGGCGCTTCCTTTCGGATTAGCCACTGCTCCAAGGATTTTCACAAAGGTACTAGGCTCCCTTCTAGCGGTGCTAAGACCAAGGGGCATTGCAGTAGTACCTTACCTGGACGACATTCTGATTCAAGCGTCGTCCCTTCCTCAAGCAAAGGCTCACACGGACATTGTCCTGGCCTTTCTCAGATCTCACGGCTGGAAAGTGAACGTGGAAAAGAGTTCTCTATCCCCGTCAACAAGGGTTCCCTTCTTGGGAACAATTATAGACTCCTTAGAAATGAGGATCTTTCTAACAGAGGCCAGAAAAACAAAACTTCTAGACTCTTGTCGGATACTTCATTCCGTTCCTCTTCCTTCCATAGCTCAGTGCATGGAAGTGATCGGGTTGATGGTAGCGGCGATGGACATAGTTCCTTTTGCGCGCATTCATCTAAGACCATTACAACTGTGCATGCTCAGTCAGTGGAATGGGGACTATACAGACTTGTCTCCGAAGATACAAGTAAATCAGAGGACCAGAGACTCACTCCGTTGGTGGCTGTCCCTGGACAATCTGTCTCAAGGGATGACGTTCCGCAGACCAGAGTGGGTCATTGTCACGACCGACGCCAGTCTGATGGGCTGGGGCGCGGTCTGGGGATCCCTGAAAGCTCAGGGTCTTTGGTCTCGGGAAGAATCTCTTCTACCGATAAATATTCTGGAACTGAGAGCGATATTCAATGCTCTCAAGGCCTGGCCTCGGCTAGCGAGGACCAAGTTCATACGGTTTCAATCAGACAACATGACAACTGTTGCGTACATCAACCATCAGGGGGGAACAAGGAGTTCCCTAGCGATGGAAGAAGTGACCAAAATCATTCTATGGGCGGAGTCTCACTCCTGCCACCTGTCTGCTATCCACATCCCAGGAGTGGAAAATTGGGAAGCGGATTTTCTGAGTCGTCAGACGTTGCATCCGGGGGAGTGGGAACTCCATCCGGAAATCTTTGCCCAAGTCACTCACCTGTGGGGCATTCCAGACATGGATCTGATGGCCTCTCGTCAGAACTTCAAAGTTCCTTGCTACGGGGCCAGATCCAGGGATCCCAAGGCGGCTCTAGTGGATGCACTAGTAGCACCTTGGACCTTCAAACTAGCTTATGTGTTCCCGCCATTTCCTCTCATCCCCAGGCTGGTAGCCAGGATCAATCAGGAGAGGGCGTCGGTGATCTTGATAGCTCCTGCGTGGCCACGCAGGACTTGGTATGCAGATCTGGTGAATATGTCATCGGCTCCACCTTGGAAGCTACCTTTGAGACGAGACCTTCTTGTTCAGGGTCCGTTCGAACATCCGAATCTGGTTTCACTCCAGCTGACTGCTTGGAGATTGAACGCTTGATTTTATCGAAGCGAGGATTCTCAGATTCTGTTATCGATACTCTTGTTCAGGCCAGAAAGCCTGTAACTAGAAAGATTTACCACAAAATTTGGAAAAAATATATCTGTTGGTGTGAATCTAAAGGATTCCCTTGGGACAAGGTTAAGATTCCTAGGATTCTATCCTTCCTTCAAGAAGGATTGGAAAAAGGATTATCTGCTAGTTCCCTGAAGGGACAGATTTCTGCCTTGTCGGTATTACTTCACAAAAAGCTGGCAGCTGTGCCAGATGTTCAAGCCTTTGTTCAGGCTCTGGTTAGAATCAAGCCTGTTTACAAACCTTTGACTCCTCCTTGGAGTCTCAATTTAGATCTTTCAGTTCTTCAGGGGGTTCCGTTTGAACCCTTACATTCCGTTGATATTAAGTTATTATCTTGGAAAGTTTTGTTTTTAGTTGCGATTTCTTCTGCTAGAAGAGTCTCAGAATTATCTGCTCTGCAGTGTTCTCCTCCTTATCTGGTGTTCCATGCAGATAAGGTGGTTTTACGTACTAAACCTGGTTTTCTTCCAAAAGTTGTTTCTAACAAAAACATTAACCAGGAGATTATCGTACCTTCTCTGTGTCCAAAACCAGTTTCAAAGAAGGAACGTTTGTTGCACAATTTGGATGTTGTTCGCGCTCTAAAATTCTATTTAGATGCTACAAAGGATTTTAGACAAACATCTTCCTTGTTTGTTGTTTATTCAGGTAAAAGGAGAGGTCAAAAAGCAACTTCTACCTCTCTCTCTTTTTGGATTAAAAGCATCATCAGATTGGCTTACGAGACTGCCGGACGGCAGCCTCCCGAAAGAATCACAGCTCATTCCACTAGGGCTGTGGCTTCCACATGGGCCTTCAAGAACGAGGCTTCTGTTGATCAGATATGTAGGGCAGCGACTTGGTCTTCACTGCACACTTTTACCAAATTTTACAAGTTTGATACTTTTGCTTCTTCTGAGGCTATTTTTGGGAGAAAGGTTTTGCAAGCCGTGGTGCCTTCCATTTAGGTGACCTGATTTGCTCCCTCCCTTCATCCGTGTCCTAAAGCTTTGGTATTGGTTCCCACAAGTAAGGATGACGCCGTGGACCGGACACACCTATGTTGGAGAAAACAGAATTTATGTTTACCTGATAAATTTCTTTCTCCAACGGTGTGTCCGGTCCACGGCCCGCCCTGGTTTTTTAATCAGGTCTGATAATTTTTTTTTCTTTAACTACAGTCACCACGGTACCATATGGTTTCTCCTATGCAAATATTCCTCCTTAACGTCGGTCGAATGACTGGGGTAGGCGGAGCCTAGGAGGGATCATGTGACCAGCTTTGCTGGGCTCTTTGCCATTTCCTGTTGGGGAAGAGAATATCCCACAAGTAAGGATGACGCCGTGGACCGGACACACCGTTGGAGAAAGAAATTTATCAGGTAAACATAAATTCTGTTTTTGGCGCTATTGATCATTATATACAATAATTGGAGTCTAAGTTTACATCTGACCTTTGGGAATTTATTAAAAAATATTATTACCGGATCTAAGGGTATTGTGGTTCCAATGACTTTATTAATTTCCCCTATAATGTCAGTCCAAAAAGGGGTAATTTTGGGACATTGCCACCATATGTGTATAAAGGTACCTGGATTCTCGCACTCCCTCCAACAATCTGGTGAAGTATTTTTAAATATTGTAGATAGTCTGGATGGTGTAAAGTACCATCTACATTGGAGCTTAATATTCATCTCTTGTATTCGTACCGAAGAGGTGTATCTCTTCATATTCTGGAATATCTGTAACCATTCCTTCTGTTTGAGGTGGTGTAGGTCTTCCTCCCACCTATTTGTGTAGGAGGGAAGTTTTCTAGAGTGGTGTGTCAGTAGTAGTTTATAGGTTAGAGATAATAAACCTCTTTCTTTTGCAAGATGTACAGAGTCCACGGATTCATCCTAACTTGTGGGATATTGTCCTTCCTGACAGGAAGTAGCAAAGAGAGCACCACAGCAGAGCTGTCTTTATATCTTCCCCCTTTACTCCACCCCCCTGTCATTCTCTTTGCTGGCTCTAAGCAGGAAGGGTAAAGAGAAGAGGTGTTAAACTGTTAGTTTTATTTTGTCTTCAATCAAGAGTTTATTTCTCCTGTTAAGTGTAGTCAGTCCACGGGTCATCATTACTTATGGGATATTAACTCCTCCCCAACAGGAAGTGCAAGAGGATCACCCAAGCAGAGCTGCTATATAGCTCCTCCCCTCTACGTCACACCCAGTCATTCTCTTGCACCCAACTAATAGATAGGATGTGTGAGAGGACTGTGGTGATTAAACTTAGTTTTTATATCTTCAATCAAAAGTTTGTTATTTTAAACGGCACCGGAGTGTGTTGTTTTCTTCTCAGGCAGAATTTGAAGAAGAATCTACCTGAGTTTTTGTGTATGATCTTAGCGGACGTAACTAAGATCCATTTGCTGTTCTCGGCCATTCTGAGGAGTAAGGTAACTTCAGATCAGGGGACAGCGGGCAGGTTCACCTGCAAAGAGGTATGTTGCAGTATATTATTTTCTAAGGAATGGAATTGATTGAGAAAATACTGCTAATACCGATATAATGTAAGTACAGCCTTAAATGCAGTAGTAGCAACTGGTATCAGGCTGATATGTATGTATGTTTACACTTAAGTATTTCTGGGGAATGGCACTTCACTGGGAAAATACTGTATGCATATAACTTTTAGCCTAACTTGCAGTGTGAGCGACTAGCAGCAGGCTTTTAATGACATTTCATAGATTAGATTTTAAACGTTTGCTGGCATGTTAAATCGTTTAATTATCTGAGGTACTTGGTGAAAAATTGTTTGGGCGTTATTTTCCACATGGCTGTCGTTTGTTTTAAATTAAGACGGTTTACTGAGCTTCCCTCACTGTTGTAGTGTGAGTGGGAGGGGCCTATTTTGGCGCTTTTACTACGCATCAGAAATTCAGTCACAGTCTGCCTTTTTCTCCCTGCATGATCCAGGACGTCTCCACAGAGCTCAGGGGTCTTCAAAACTAGTTTTGAGGGAGGTAATCACTCACAGCAGACCTGTGAGACTGTGCTTTGACTGTGATAAAAACGCTTATATTTTCAATTGTTATCCGTTTTTTTCTGATATTAAGGGTTAATCATCCATTGCTATGAGTGCAATCCTTTGCTAAATTTGGTTTCTATAACTAATCCGGTTCATTGTTTTTTCAACTGTGACAGTTTTTGTGTGCTTCTTAAAGGCACAGTAACGTTTTTTTTTACATATTGCTTGTAAATTTAGTTGAAAAGTATTTCCAAGCTTGCTAGTCTAATTGCTAGTTTGTTTAAACATGTCTGACACAGAGGAATCTCTTTGTGCAATATGTTCAAAAGCCAAGGTGGAGCCCAATAGAAATTTATGTACTAATTGCATTGATGCTACTTTAAATAGAAGTCAATCTGTACATGTTAAGCAACATTCACCAGACAACGAGGGGGAAGTTATGCCGACTAACTCTCCTCACGTGTCAGTACCTGCATCTCCCGCTCAGGAGGTGCGTGATATTGTAACGCCAAGTACATCAGGGCGGCCATTACAAATCACTCTACAAGACATGGCTAATGTTATGACTGAAGTTTTGTCTAAATTGCCAGAACTTAGGGGTAAGAGAGATCACTCTGGGATGAGAACAGAGTATGCTGATAATGCTAGGGCCATGTCTGATACTGCGTCACAATTTGCAGAGCATGAGGACGGAGAGCTTCATCCTGCGGGTGACGGATCTGATCCAAATAAACTGGATTCAGACATTTCAAATTTTAAGTTTAAGCTGGAAAACCTCCGTGTATTACTAGGGGAGGTTTTAGCGGCTCTGAATGATTGGAACACAGTTGCAATCCCAGAGAAAATGTGTAGGTTGGATAAATATTTTGCGGTACCGACGAGTACTGACGTTTTTCCTATACCTAAGAGACTTACTGAAATTGTTACTAAGGAGTGGGATAGACCCGGTGTGCCTTTCTCACCCCCTCCTATATTCAGAAAAATGTTTCCGATAGACGCCACCACACGGGACTTATGGCAAACGGTCCCTAAGGTGGAGGGAGCAGTTTCTACTTTAGCTAAGCGTACCACTATTCCGGTGGAGGATAGTTGTGCCTTTTCAGATCCAATGGATAAAAAGTTAGAGGGTTACCTTAAAAAAATGTTTGTTCAACAAGGTTTTATATTACAACCCCTTGCATGCATTGCGCCTGTCACGGCTGCGGCAGCATTTTGGTTTGAGTCTCTGGAAGAGACCCTTGACTCAGCGACATTAGATGAGATTTCACACAAGCTTAAAACCCTTAAGCTAGCTAATTCATTTATTTCTGATGCCGTAGTACATTTAACTAAATTTACGGCTAAGAATCCGGATTCGCCATTCAGGCACGCAGAGCGCTGTGGCTAAAATCCTGGTCAGCTGATGTAACTTCTAAATCGAAATTACTTAACATACCTTTCAAGGGGCAGACTTTATTCGGGCCCGGTTTGAAAGAAATTATCGCTGATATTACGGGAGGTAAAGGCCATGCCCTGCCTCAAGACAGAGCCAAACCAAGGGCTAGACAGTCTAATTTTCTTGCCTTTCGTAACTTCAAGGCAGGAGCAGCATCAACTTCCTCTGCTCCCAAACAGGAAGGAAACCTAACCAGACCTGGAATAAGGGCAAGCAGGCCAGAAAACCTGCTGCTGCCCCTAAGACAGCATGAAGTGAGGGCCCCCGATCCGGAAACGGATCTAGTGGGGGGCAGACTCTCTCTCTTCGCCCAGGCTTGGGCAAGAGATGTCCAGGATCCCTGGGCGTTGGAGATCATATCTCAGGGATATCTTCTGGACTTCAAAGCTTCTCCTCCACAAGGGAGATTTCACCTTTCAAGGTTGTCAACAAACCAGATAAAGAAAGAGGCGTTTCTACGCTGTGTACAAGACCTTTTACTAATGGGAGTGATCCATCCAGTTCCGTGGTCGGAACACGGACAAGGGTTTTACTCAAATCTGTTTGTGGTTCCCAAAAAAGAGGGAACCTTCAGACCAATATTGGATTTAAAGATCCTAAACAAATTCCTAAGAGTTCCATCGTTCAAGATGGAAACTATTCGGACAATCTTACCCATGATCCAAAGAGGTCAGTACATGACCACAGTGGATTTAAAGGATGCCTACCTTCACATACCGATTCACAGAGAACATTACCGGTATCTAAGGTTTGCCTTCCTAGACAGGCATTACCAGTTTGTAGCTCTTCCCTTCGGGTTGGCTACGGCTCCAAGAATCTTTACAAAGGTTCTGGGCTCTCTTCTGGCGGTACTAAGACCGCGAGGAATTTCGGTAGCTCCGTACCTAGACGACATTCTGATACAAGCGTCAAGCTTTCAAACTGCCAAGTCTCATACAGAGTTAGTACTGGCGTTTCTAAGGTCGCATGGGTGGAAAGTGAACGAGGAGAAGAGTTCTCTCTTACCACTCACAAGAGTTCCCTTCTTGGGGACTCTTATAGACTCTGTAGAAATGAAAATTTACCTGACAGAGGACAGGTTGACAAAGCTTCTAAATGCTTGCCGTGCCCTTCATTCCATTCAACACCCGTCAGTGGCTCAATGCATGGAGGTAATCGGCTTAATGGTAACGGCAATGGACATAGTTCCTTTTGCACGCCTACACCTCAGACCGCTGCAATTGTGCATGCTAAGTCAGTGGAATGGGGATTACTCAGATTTGTCCCCTACGCTGAATCTGGATCAAGAGACCAGAGATTCTCTTCTATGGTGGCTTTCTCGGCCACATCTGTCCAGGGGGATGCCCTTCAGCAGGCCAGACTGGACAATTGTAACAGACGCCAGCCTACTAGGTTGGGGCGCTGTCTGGAATTCCCTGAAGGCTCAGGGATCATGGACTCAAGAGGAGAGTCTCCTTCCAATAAACATTCTGGAATTGAGAGCAGTTCTCAATGCCCTTCTGGCTTGGCCTCAGTTAGCAACTCTGAGGTTCATCAGGTTTCAGTCGGACAACATCACGACTGTGGCTTACATCAACCATCAGGGAGGGACGAGGAGTTCCTTAGCGATGATGGAAGTATCAAAGATAATTCGCTGGGCAGAGTCTCACTCTTGCCACCTGTCAGCGATCCACATCCCAGGAGTGGAGAACTGGGAGGCGGATTTCCTAAGTCGCCAGACCTTTCATCCGGAGGTCTTTGCCCAAATACTTCGACGTTGGGGCAAACCAGATATGGATCTCATGGCGTCTCGCCAGAACGCCAAGCTTCCTCGTTACGGGTCCAGGTCCAGGGACCGGGAGCGGTCCTGATAGATGCCTTGACAGCACCTTGGACCTTCAGGATGGCTTATGTGTTTCCACCCTTCCCGATGCTTCCACGTTTGATTGCCAGGATCAAACAGGAGAAAGCAGCGGTGATTCTAATAGCGCCTGCGTGGCCACGCAGGACCTGGTATGCAGATCTAGTGGACATGTCATCCTGTCCACCTTGGTCTCTGCCTCTGAGACAGGACCTTCTAATTCAGGGTCCTTTCAAACATCAAAATCTAATTTCTCTGAAGCTGACTGCATGGAAATTGAACGCTTGATTTTATCAAAGCGTGGATTTTCGGAGGAAGTAATTGATACCTTAATACAGGCTAGGAAACCTGTTACCAGGAAAATTTACCATAAGATATGGCGTAAATACTTACACTGGTGCGAATCCAAGAGTTACTCATGGAGTAAGGTTAGGATTCCTAGGATATTGTCTTTTCTACAAGAAGGTTTAGAAAAGGGTTTATCTGCAAGTTCTTTAAAGGGACAGATCTCAGCTCTGTCCATCCTTTTACACAAACGTCTGTCAGAAGTTCCAGACGTTCAGGCTTTGGCTAGAATTAAGCCTGTGTTTAAGACTGTAGCTCCACCGTGGAGCTTAAACTTAGTTCTTAACGTTTTGCAGGGTGTTCCGTTTGAACCCCTTCATTCCATTGATATCAAGCTATTATCTTGGAAAGTTCTGTTTTTAATGGCTATTTCCTCGGCTCGTAGAGTCTCTGAGTTATCAGCCTTACATTGTGATTCTCCTTATCTGATTTTTCATTCAGATAAGGTAGTTCTGCGTACTAAACCTGGGTTCTTACCTAAGGTAGTCACTAACAAGAATATCAATCAAGAGATTGTTGTTCCATCATTGTGCCCTAACCCTTCTTCAAAGAAGGAACAACTTCTGCACAATCTAGATGTAGTCCGTGCCCTGAAATTTTTTATTTACAGGCAACTAAAGATTTTCGCCAAACTTCTTCCCTGTTTGTCGTTTATTCTGGACAGAGGAGAGGTCAAAAAGCATCTGCTACCTCTCTATCTTTTTGGCTTCGTAGCATAATACGTTTAGCCTATGAGACTGCTGTACAGCAACCTCCTGAGAGGATTACAGCTCATTCTACTAGAGCTGTGGCTTCCACTTGGGCCTTTAAGAATGAGGCCTCTGTTGAACAGATTTGCAAGGCTGCAACTTGGTCTTCTCTTCATACTTTTTCCAAATTTTACAAATTTGACACTTTTGCTTCTTCGGAGGCTGTTTTTGGGAGAAAGGTTCTTCAGGCAGTGGTTCCTTCCGTATAGATATCCTGCCTGTCCCTCCCGTCATCCGTGTACTTTAGCTTTGGTATTGGTATCCCAGAAGTAATGATGACCCGTGGACTGACTACACTTAACAGGAGAAAACATAATTTATGCTTACCTGATAAATTCCTTTCTCCTGTAGTGTAGTCAGTCCACGGCCCGCCCTGTTTTTATGGCAGGTCTAAATTTTTAAATTATACTCCAGTCACCACTGTACCCTATAGTTTCTCCTTTCTCATTTGGTTCTCGGTCGAATGACTGGGTGTGACGTAGAGGGGAGGAGCTATATAGCAGCTCTGCTTGGGTGATCCTCTTGCACTTCCTGTTGGGGAGGATTTAATATCCCATAAGTAATGATGACCCGTGGACTGACTACACTACAGGAGAAAGGAATTTATCAGGTAAGCATAAATTATGTTTTTTAAATGGTACCGGTGTTGTACTGTTTACTCTCAGGCAGGACATAGATGAAGATTTCTGCCTGGAGGAGGATGATCTTAGCATTTGTAACGAAGGTCCACTGCTGTTCCCACATGAGCTGAGGAGTACAGGAAAACTTCAATGTGAGGAACGGTTTCTTGCTATACAGGTAGCCCTCAGTTTACGCCGGGGTTAGGTTCCAGAAGGAATGGTTGAAAATTGAAACCATTGTAAATTGAAATCCAGTTTATAATGTAAGTCAATCGGAAGTGAGGGAGATAGGTTCCAGGCCCCTCTCAAAATTGTCATAAGTAACACCTAATACATTTTCTCCAACATAGGTGTGTCCGGTCCACGGCGTCATCCTTACTTGTGGGATATTCTCTTCCCCAACAGGAAATGGCAAAGAGCCCAGCAAAGCTGGTCATATGATCCCTCCTAGGCTCCGCCTACCCCAGTCATTCTCTTTGCCGTTGCACAGGCAACATCTCCACGGAGATTGCTAAGAGTTTTTTGGTGTTTAAATGTAGTTTTTATTCTTCAATCAAGAGTTTATTTTAAAATAGTGCTGGTATGTACTATTTACTCTGAAACAGAAAAGAGAAGAAGATTTCTGTTTGTGAGAGGAAGATGATTTTAGCAAACGTTACTAAAATCGATTGCTGTTTCCACACAGGACTGTTGAGATGAAGTAACTTCAGTTGGGGGAAGCAGTTGGCAGACTTTTCTGCCTGAGGTATGATGGCCACATTTCTAACACGACTTGGTAATGCTGGAAGGCTGTCATTTTCCCTATGGGGACCGGTAAGCCATTTTCTTAGATTAGGTATAAGAATAAAGGCTTTATAAGGGCTTAAAAAACTGGTAGACATTTTTCTGGGCTAAAACGATTACTTGCTAAGCATATTTGACAGATTTCAAAAGCTTTCAAATTTGGTGTGCAATACTTTTAAGGCTTTAAGACACTGTGGTGAAATTTTGGTGAATGTTGAACAATTGCTTCATACTTTTTCGCATATTCAGTAATAAAGTGTGTTCTGTTTAAAATTTAAAGTGACAGTAACGGTTTTATTTTAAAACGTTTTCTCCAACATAGGTGTGTCCGGTCCACGGCGTCATCCTTACTTGTGGGATATTCTCTTCCCCAACAGGAAATGGCAAAGAGCCCAGCAAAGCTGGTCACATGAT